>NC_026004.2:83582266-83642130 GCF_000442705.2 Elaeis guineensis | reverse complement strand
AATATGCTTAGAGAAGCATCTGGATAAAAAGTTATCCACGCATCGAGTGCATGTTACCAATAACTGTTAGGTGAGGTACATGGCATTGGTGGGACCGCATACCCATTAGGAATCCATTTGTCGCGTTAGGATTTTTGTTTCCCATCCAAAGAGTGGTGGGATCCAAAAAATTAGTGGAAGTCATTATTTGCATCTTAAAGTTTCTAGAATCAAATATAATTTTAAAGTACAAAAGTCTAACTTGAATCTCTACTCTCATAGTTAAACAATATCGCCTCAAACCCTCTAGTTCGCATCCTTGAATCTAATTATTTGATCGGAACAAACTATAAAGACTGGCTAAGCAACCTCAGGATTGTCCTGACTTCTGAAAAACTAGATCATGTACTTGTTGAGAATAGTATCCCAAAGCCAATCATCAGCTTGTTGACGGTTGTACTCTTTCTTGTATTAGTATATGAATTATAAATAAATAAAAATTATTTTGATATTTTTCATCACAAATTATTTCATCTTCTAATGAACTCCTGTGTTGTAGTGAAGTCCTTAGAACTATTTAGACTCGACAAAGGAGGATTTATCGTTTAGTCCTTAAACCTGTTCGCGACCAAATGATACGTTGTTACCAAGGACAACAACGTTTATCAAGCATAGGTCATTATGTGCCATATGGGTTGGTTGTCCTCTTAACCAAGGAATGTGGAGATACTGGTATGGCATACAGGTGAGATGTAAGGGTACATCTGCACTGAACGTGACCGACTCCGGAGCTATTTCTACTATCAAGATTTGCTCCGATGGGATATGGGTATAAATGTCCCTCCAACTTGAGACCACCACGGTGACTTGCAAGCAACTCACTGCACTTAGGCACTGGACTACTTGAATTTTTAATTCAGTGACGGAAGGCTGCTGCGTGTAGTCAAGTACTTGACTTGTCGGTGCGTGTGTCAAGATGGGATTGACCACTCCAGTTCAGGAGCTGTGTACAGTCATATTTCAATTTAGCAAAACTTTGGTCAGGATAATCCTAATGAGGAGTCACAGGATTGATTGAGTTGAGCACGATTCGGATGATCTAATCAGGGTTAACAGTTTAACCCTGAGTCGTCCTAAACACAGGGGTCAAAAGGGATGAATTATACAGTAACCATATTCACGTAGGTTCTGAATGTTGCGATTGTGACTATTTGACCTATCCAGATGTCAGGTACTACTGCTAGATGGTCACTTCGATTAGTACAGAAATTAGTTCCTGTGCTATCGATTTAGGTTCGAACCTACGGGGTCACACACATTAGAGGTTCCTATCTGATCTGATGGCTGGTGAAGAGTCCCATTGGACTGAGACTCTTCGACCAAGAGTCCAAATGCTCGAAGACTTTGTGATTGAGAATCAAAATTTTCTGATCACGAGTTTCACACATTTTGGATACCGGGGTCAAGAGTTCCACTGGTTTGGGACTCTTCGATCAAGGTTTTATATCGATGGACTTTGATGCCCGATTGCCCATCGAATTTGGACTCAGTATTTTTGAAAAGTTTAATTAGTGATTTGATCACTAATTAACTCAATTTGATGGAGTAATTATTTTTGAATCAAGTCTAATTGAATTGGATTCAGTTGGGTTTGACCCAATTAGGTTAAGAGTTGACCTAATCGCCGAGGTGGTTTGGTCCCTGATCTGATCAGGGGTTGGGCTTAGTCAATTTCTGATTTTATTAAGATTTTATTAAGCCTAATTAAGCCTAATTGTATTAGGTTTAATTTAGTCTAATTGTGCCTAACCTATTTTAATAAGGTTGGTTCAATTAGGTTTGAAACCACCTTTGATTTATCTCCCTGTGCCACCTCACTCACCTGCACCCATTTGAATTCACGAGAAACGAGTTCTCGAGAATTTTCTCCCATGCAGAAGCCTTCCCACGCCCCTTCTTTGTGCACCATTTTGAATGGATAATGATAAGGTTGGTTGGCTAGTCAAATTCAAAGAATGTTTGAATTTGAATGGTTAACAAATCCCTGCGCCACCCCTTTCATTTGTGCGCCACTTCCTCCACACGAGAAAATGTTTCTCGTGTAAACTCTCCACACACAAAGAAGCCCACGCCCTTCCCTTCTCATGCCAAGAGTGGATAAAATTGGTTGGTTGGCATTTGAATTCAAATTCAATTTGAATTCAAGTGAGCAACCACTTATCTTTATCCTCTCACGCAGTGAAAATGCTGAAAAGACGCGCTCTTGCATCGTTTTAAAAAGAAGAGAAGATAGGGCATGCAAAAATCTGATTAGAGAGAAAAAAAAGGTTGCGTGAAGAAGGTCTTGTGCATGAGTTGAGAGTTCAAAAACTCTGAGAGAAAAGAAAAGTAAGAGAGTGGGCGCAGGGTCTTCTATATGTACCCTAGGGTTACTGCCTAGGGTTTGGGAAGTGAGAAAGTGAGCTACGAGTGTCGTGAGACCACCAAATCTTAGGGAGAATTTTATCAACCTCTCAAGTATATCTGCTGATAATCCAAAGTATCCGAAGAGTCAGCAGATCAAGATCGAAGGAGTTCGATCAGTATCGACCGTCAAAAGAGTTCTGCGACGAACTAGCATTCGTGAGGAGCCGATCAGACCGAGAGCTTCGTGTGGACGATCTGCAGAGGCCAGACATACTGTGTGGCTGTATTACGATGATCAGACCCTTCTGATGGTGATCAGATTATGGTGATCGACTATCCGCACGAAGGTAATGTATTCTGAACATATAACAGTAAAATATTTACTGTAGAGAATTCGAAATTTAAATTTAAATACATGCTATATATATCATATTTAGATCTTTATGTAGGGTTAATACATATTAATTAATTAGATTAATTAATAATTTTCACTATAAAATTATAATTTTAAAAAAGTTTTAAAATTATCGTTTTATCCCTGCATTGAAATTCACTACAAATGGTATCAGAGCAGGATCTAAAATATGATATGTATTTGCATGCGTAGATTAAGTAGTAATCTAAAAGTTTAAATTTGAAATTTAAATTTAAAATTTAAAATTTAAAATTTAAAATTTAAATTTTGAAATTTAAAATTTGAAATTCAAAAATTCAAAAATTTAAAATTTAAAATTTAAAATTTAAAATTTGAAATTTATTTGAAATTTCAAATTTGAAATTCAAAATTTAAAATTCAAAATTTAAAATTCAAAAATTTAAAATTTAAAATTTGTTTGAAATTTGAAATTCAAAATTTAAAATTTGAAATTTGAAATTTAAATTTTAAAATTGGTATATTTAGATATACTTGATCCAAGTAGCAAGTAGTCTAATTGGGTTGGTTGCCATAGTCTTCTAGTCATAGGAGAAAAGTAGGATTTAAAGGCCCTCTCCTCCCATTTGATGGGGTTCTCCTATGGCAGTAGGGGTGCCGATGTGATTATATCCCATAAAGACGAAGCAGCGAAAGGACTTAATTGTAAAGATTCAATTGTAAATTTTATCATGAATGTGTTAGATTAGATCTAAAGTAATATTCATGATTTATTTTGATTGAGTTATTTTCTGTTATGTAATTAGCAATAGGATTGCTGTTTATGAAATGTGCTGATCCGTTTGTGAAATAAGTCAACACCTTTGGTGAACAGAAAATAAAACCTTTCAAATTTGAAAATTATTTTCGAAATATCAAACCCTGACCCATCAGCCCAAATACTTAATTAAAAGAATTAAGTGTTGTCTAGTTGGTCTAGAATTATGAATTAAGACCTAAGATAATTGCATAAACTCATGGGTCAATGGGTTAGATGGATTAGGTCCATAATTGGGTTAGACCTAAGGTTAGCTTAAAGAAATAGACTAAATTAGAGTAATTGATCAAATCTAATCAAAAGTTGAATTAGATTAGGTCAAGGACACTCTAGACTCAACTCCAATAGTTGTAGTTGAATGGGTCCATATCTTTAACTAGACCAAGATGGACTTAATTCATGGCTATATGGTGGAACCCTATTTACTAAGTTGATCAAATTAAAACTAATGAATCGGTTGGTGTCTAAGTTAAGTTCGATAGTCTGACCAGTGATTTTTAAGTGGGAGCTACTCGCATTGATTCGATCTCTGACGAGTTAATGGCATATCCTCACCACTGATCTTACTTACCTGGCCAACCTGGTGAGTTAGGTTTTAATTAGATCACTTGATGATTAGGGCTCACCCATGTCATTAAGTAAATCAATGTGACTGATTTAGGTGCTCCTAATGCCGGCTTTAATTAAATCCTTTTTAATCTGACTTGGTGAAGTCAGTGGGAGGATTGAAATTGGCTAGTCAATTTTTTTTCTTCTATCTTTTAATAAAATTCTCAAAAATTATTAGGTCCCTAAAAATGATTATATTATATGCTAACTAAGTTATAGCCTCCCATTAAGTGAGTGATAATGAGTCCATTAGTTTAATAATCACTGGAGGCCCAAAGGCCTGGTGCTTATTGACTAATGAAATTATCATTCATAATATGATAATTTGGTTGAATCTTTTTGATAGTGGTCAGGTTGGCCGGCCAAAGTCAGGCCTGATCATTTATTGGTCTGATTCACCAAATCAAGTCATGTTAATGGTTGGACCTAACCAGATCTTTTCAGTGGAGGCCAAAGCCTACTGATTAGGTTCTGGGGCAAAATTAATTACTAGGAGTTGTTTAAAGAAACAACTGGTGATGAATCTACCAATAGATGCACATGGGTTGACCAACCAAAGTTGGACTCGTGTGTGGTCTGTGTAGATTCTAGTACCCACTAAAAAATTAAAGTAATTCCTCGAATTGGAGGTTGAGGCTACCAGTTCGTAAAAATACCGGGAGAAACTTTAGACTAAAGTCTAAATCTTTAGTATTAATAATATATGTACTAATAAAGGTCTAATTTTCCTTTATGTAGCTATGGCCACTACCCTGTCACTCCGATCATTATTAGATAATGACAAGCTCATGAGACATAATTTCGATAGCTGGTATCGAAAATTGAAAATCATCCTTGAGCATGAGTGGATCCTTTATGTAGTAACGGATCCGGCACCTGAGGAGCCAGCTCCGAACGCTAGAGGGACGGTCCGAGACACTTATTAGAAGTGGCTCAACGACCGCACCACCGTTCGATGCATAATGCTGGCGGCAATGAATGAAGAGTTCAGCCGCAGGTTCGGGAACGCCCAGCCGCAGGAGATGCTTCAAATGTTGAACGACTCCTTTGGCATGCCTGACGATGTTGAAAGGCATAAAATTAGTTGTGCCATTTTCAATGCTCAGATGAGGGATGGGGCCTCAGTCATCGATCATGTACTGTACATGATCAAAATGATTGAGCACCTAAGTAAACTGGGCTTTTCCTTGCACGAGCAGCTCGGTAAGGATGCGATCCTTAATTCTTTGCCCAAGTTCTTCCTCCCCTTCCTTACTCATTTTCGGATGACAAAGCCTGCAGTGAACTACCACGGCTTGTTGGGGTTGCTGCAGAACTTTGAGAAGGATCACCAGCTCCATAAAGAGTCGGTGAATATTGTGGGAGGGTCTTCTTCTGGTCGTCGATCCTTTAAGAAGAGGAAGAAGAACAAGAAGAAGAAGAATAAGAAGGTACGGCCGCATGCTGGGACATCTGCACAGGATCAGACCAAGAAGCGCAAGCCCAACTTGAGCCAGGTGGAGTACTTCTTTTGCAAGAAGTAGGGGCACTGGAAGAGGAACTGTCCTCTATACATTGCCTCCCTAGACCCGAACAGGCCGAAGAAGAAGCAAGATAATTATATGATAACACCTTGCAACTTTTCTATATATGATACTACTGTTTGGGTATTGGATACCGGAAGCCCTTATCATATCTGTAATTCGATGCAGGGTCTGTAGGTCAGTAGAAGATTTGATGAAGGTGAGAGGTTCTTGAACGTTGGAGATGAAAGTAAAATTTCAGTTCTAGCTTTAGGAATCATGAACCTTGTAATCAACTCTCGTAATGTAATTCTGAGTGAATGTCACTATTGTCCAAGTTTTTTATTAAATATTAGTTTTGTAGGCCTTTTGGCTATGTACAGTTATGAATTTTTAATAAAAAAAAAATATTTACAATATTATTTTGAATGGTGTTACAATATTTATTGGATAACTAAATAATAGAATTTACTTACTATCATAGCCTGTTAATATGGTTCAAACCTCCGGTAAATATCCTAGAATGGATAATATATCAGAAGTCTACCTTTGGCACTGTAGGCTAGGTCATATCAATAAGAACATGATAAACAGATTGGCTCAAGAAGGAATTCTTGAAGTTGGTGATTGTAAATCACTTCCAACCTGTGAGTCCTGTCTTCTTGGGAAGATGACCAAATCACCTTTTATTGGAAAAGGTGAGCGAGCCAGTGAACTCTTGGGTCTGATACATTCTGATGTATGTGGACCCATAAGCTTAAGTGCAAGAGGTAGATATTTCTACTTCATAACCTTCACAGATGACCTATCGAGGTATGGGTATGTCTACTTAATGAAGCACAAGTCAGAGTCGTTTGAAATGTTCAAACTATTCCGAAATCAGGTAGAAAAATAAACTGAAAAGTGTATTAAAACTTTTCGATCTGATCGAAGAGGTGAATATCTTTCCAATGAGTTTCTGACATATCTTGGAGAGAATGGGATTCTCTCTCAGTGGACTCCTCCGAAAACACCACAGCATAATGGTGTGTCTGAAAGGAGGAATCGAACCTTGTTGGACATGGTTCGATCCATGATGGGATTTGCTGGTCTGCCGATCTCCCTCTGGGGATATGCGCTCAAATCGAATTATTACCTTCTAAATAGGGTTCCGAGTAAGTCTGTAACCAAAATGCCTTATGAGATATGGATAGGACGTAAGCCAGTACTCTCGCACCTTAAGATTTGGGGGTGTCCGACTTATGTTAAACGTTAATTACGGACAAGTTTGGACCTAGGTCTGACAAGTGTTATTTCATAGGATACCCAAAAGAGATCAAAGGGTATTATTTCTACCTAGTTGATGAGCAAAAAGTGTTTGTCAGCCTTAAGGTAATCTTTTTGAAAAAAGAGTTCCTTGGTGAAGGGACTGTTGCCTCTAAGGTCGAACTTGAGGAAGTTCGACAGGTGGAAAAACCGACACAAGTTGTTGAACCTGAACCGGATTTGGTTAGATCAGATGCGGAGCCCATTGTTCCTGCACCCTTAAGGCGGTCTGGTAGAGTACCACGTCAACCGGACAGATCTATGGTTTCTTGATTCGGGATGGCGATCCTGTCGAACTTGATGAAAATGATGAGGATCCGATCACCTACATGGATGCAATGCAGAGACCTGACTCTGAGAAATGGCTAGAGGCCATGAAATCCGAAATGGAGTCCATGAAGGTCAACGATGTGTGGACATTGGTTGACCCATCCGAAGGAGTAAAACCCATAGGGTGTAAGTGGGTCTTCAAGAGGAAGAGGGGCGCAGACGGAAAGGTGGAGACCTATAAAGCCCATCTGGTTGTCAAGAGATATCGTCAACGTTATGGTATAGACTATGACGAGACGTTTTATCCTGTGGCAATGCTCAAATCCATTCGGATTATGCTTGCGATAGCTGCCCATCTGGACTATGAAATCTGACAGATGGATGTGAAGATAGCATTCCTAAATAGAGAGCTGGATGAAGAGGTGTATATGATACAACCTGAAGGGTTCACATCCACAGACGAGTCTAAGGTGTGCAGGCTACAGAGGTCCATTTATGGACTTAGGCCGATATCTCAGAGTTGGAACATACGTTTTAATAGGACGATCAAGACGTATGGCTTCATTAAGAATGGAGAAGAGCCCTGCATTTATAAGTGGGCTAATGGTCCAGTAGTGGTATTTCTTATATTGTATGTGGATGACATTCTCTTAATCGAAAATGATGTCCCTGCATTACAGGGAATAAAGATTTGGCTGTCGTCACAGTTCTCCATGAAGGATCTGGGAGAAGCTTCCTACATCCTAGGGATGAGGATCTATAGGGATAGATCTAAAAGGTTGTTTGGCTTATCCCAGTCCACGTACATTGATACTATGCTGAAAAGGTTCAGCATGGAGAATTTCAAGAAAGACTATCTACCGATAGGCCATGAAATTTCTCTTTCGAAGAGGGATTGTCCGACAACACCTCAAGAGAGAGAGCGTATGGGTAGAATTTCATATGCTTTGGTAGTGGGATCTATCATGTACGCCATGATATGTACACGACCAGATGTAGCATACTCATTAGGGGTAGTGAGTAGATACCAATCTGATCCAGGAGAGAATCACTGGAAGGTTGTTAAAACCATCCTGAAGTATTTAAGAAATACTAAGGACTAATGGCTTGTTTATGGTGAATCGGACTTGAGACTTATGGGGTTTACAGACTCCAGTTTCTAGTTTGATCATGATGACAGCAAGAGTGTGTCGGGATTTGTTTTTACTCTTAATGATGGGGCTGTCTGCTGGAAGAGTTCCAAGTAGCACACAGTGGCTGATTCAGTTTGCGAGGCAGAGTATGTCGCTGCATCAAATGCTGCCAAAGAAGTAGTGTGGCTGAGAAAATTCATCATCGAGCTCGGAGTAGCACCCTCCCTTGTTGGTCCAGTTCTGCTCTACTGTGACAGCTCTGGAGCTATTGCTCAGGTGAAGAAACCGAAGGCACACCAGTGGATGAAGCATATTCTACACCGCTACCATCTCATCCAAAAAATCATGGATCGAGGTAACATCGATCTTCAGAAGATCGACGGAAAGGAGAACCTGATCGATTCATTCACTAAAGCCATTGCGGTGAAGGAGTTCGATGACTTCAAGTCGAAGATGGGTATTAGATACTGCACCGATTGGCTTTAGGCCAAGTGGGAGATTGTTGAAAATAGTATCCCAAAGTCAATCGTCAGCCTGTTGATAGTTGTGCTCTTTCTTGTATTAGTATATGAATTATAAATAAATAAAAATTATTTTGACATTTTTCATCATAAATTATTTCATCTTCTAATGAACTCCTGTGTTGTGGTAAAGTCCTTAGGACTATTTAGACTCGACAAAGAAAGATTTATCGTTTAGTCCTTAAACCTGTTCGCGACTAAATAATACGTTGTTACCAAGGACAACAATATTTATCAAGTATAGGTCGTTGTGTGCCATATGGGTTGGTTGTCCTCTTAACCAAGGAGTGTGGAGATACTGGTATGGCATATAGATGAGATATAAGGGTACATCTACACTGAATGTGACCGACTCCGGAGCTATTTCTGCTGTCAAGATTTACTCTGATGGGATATGGGTATAAATATCCCTCCGACCTGAGACCGCCACGATGATTTACAATCAACTCACTGTACTTAAGCACTGGACTACCTGAATTTCTAATTTAGTGACGGAAGGCTGCTGGGTGTAGTCAAGTACTTGACTTGTCGGTGCATGTGTCAAGATGGGATTGACCACTCCAGTTCAGAAGTTGTGTACAGTCGTGTTTCAATTTAGCAAAACTTTGACCAGGGTAGTCCTAGTGAGGAGTCATAGGACTGATTGAGTTGAGCACAATTCGGATGATCTAATCAGGATTGACGGTTTAACCCTGAGTCGTCCTAAACACAGGGGTCAAAAGGGATGAATTATACAGTAACCATATTCACGTAGGTTCTGAACGTTGTGATTATGACTATTCGACCTATCCGAATATCGGGTACCATTGCTAGATGGTCACTTCGATTGGTACAGGAATGGTTCCTGTGCTACCGGCTTAGGTTCGAACCTGCGGGGTCACACACATTAGAGGTTCCTATCTGATCTAATGGCTAGTGAAGAGTCTCACTGGACTGGGACTCTTCAACCAAGAGTCCAAATGCTCAGAGATTCTGTGATTGAGAATCAAGATTCTCTGATCATGAGTTCCACACATTTTGGGTACCGGGATCAAGAGTCCCATTGGTTTGGGACTCTTCGATCAAGGTTTCATATCGATGGATTTTGATGCCCGATTGCCCATCGAATTTGGACTCAGTATTTTTGAGAGGTTTAATTAGTGATTTGATTGCTAATTAACTCAATTTGATGGAGTAATTATTTTTGAATCAAGTCTAATTGAATTGGATTCAGTTGGGTTTGACCCGATTAGGTTAAGAGTTGACCTAATCGCCGAGGTGGTTTGGTCCCTGATCTGATCAGGAGTTGGACTTAGTCAATTCCTAATTTGATTAAAATTTTATTGAGCCTAATTATGTTGGGTTTAATTTAGTCTAATTGTGCCTAACCTATTTTAATAAGGTTGGTTCAATTAGGTTTGAAACCACCTTTGATTTATCTCCCTGCGCCACCTCACTCACCTGCGCCCATTTGAATTCACGAGAAATGAGTTCTCGTGAATTTTCTCCCATGCAGAAGCCTTCCCACGCCCCTTCTTTGTGTGCCATTTTGAATGGATAATGATAAGGTTGGTTGGCTATTCAAATTCAAAGAATGTTTGAATTTGAATGGTTAACAAATCCCTGTGCCACCCCTTTCATTTGTGCGCCACGTCCTCCACACGAGAAAAGGTTTCTCATGTAAACTCTCCATGCACAAAGAAGCCCACGCCCTTCCCTTCTCACACCAAGAGTGGATAAAATTGGTTGGTTGGCATTTGAATTCAAATTCGATTTGAATTCAAGTGAGCAACCACTTATCTTTATCCTCTCACGCGGTGAAAATGCTGAAAAGATACGCTCTTGCATCATTTTAAAAAGAAGAGAAGATAGGGCATGCAAAAATCTGATTAGAGAGAAAAAAAAGGTTGCATGAAGAAGGTCTTGTGCGTGAGTTGAGAGTTCAAAAACTCCGAGAGAAAAGAAAAGTAAGAGAGTGGGTGCAGGATCTTCTATATATACCCTAGGGTTACTGCCTAGGGTTCGAAAAGTGAGAAAGTGAGCTACGAGTGTCGTGAGCCCATCAAATCTCAGAGAGAGCTTCATCAACCTCTCAAGTATATCTGCTGATGATCCGGAGCTTCTGAAGAATCGGTAGATTCAGATCGAAGGAGTTTGATCAGCATCAGCCGTCAAAAGGGTTATGCGACGAACTAGCATTCATGAGGAGCCGATCAGATTAGAAGCTTTGTGTGGATGATCCGTAGAGGTCAGACATATTGTGTGACTGTATTACGATGATTAGACTCTCCCGACGGTGATCAGATTATGGCGATCGACTATCTGTACGAAGGTAATGTGTTCTGAACACATAACAGTAAAATATTTACTATAGAGAATTCAAAATTTAAATTTAAATACATGCTATATAAAATATTTACATTTTTATGTAGGGTTAATACATGTTAATTAATTAGATTAATTAATAATTTTTGCTGTAAAATTATAATTTTAAAAAAAATTTAAAATTACCGTTTTACCCCTGCACTGAAATTCACTACAGTACTCGATCAGGAACACCTAGTGTTATCAAACCATCATACTACTGAGTAAAGAACTGCTTATGAAAAATGAACGGATGAAGACAATCGGGTCAAGTGCTATGTACTAACATCCATATCAAATAAGTTACAAAGCCAGTATGAGCATATGCCTACTGTCAGGGCCATGATTACTCATCTACAAGAGTTGTATGGTGAGCAGAGCTATACAGTATGCTTTAAAGTATCTAAGAGACTCTTCAAACTAAAGATACACGTAGGGCAGTCAGTCCATGAGCACTGTATGATAGTGATCAAGGACATTGAGGAGCTTGGAAAGCTCGAGCTTGATATGCAAAAAGAATTATCGATGGATTTGATCCTTTAATCCCTTACAAGTTCATATAATCAATTTATTGTAAATTTTTATATGAACAAACTTAATTGTACTATATCTCAACTAATCAATATGTTGGTCACTGTGGAAGGAACCTTGAAGAGTTTAAGGGACACTGTTCTCACTGTGGAGTAGACTTCTTCGATCAAGAAAAATTCTGGTTGGCTAAGAAGCAAAAGAAAGAGAGCAAGCCAAAGAAGGACGTTCCAAAGAATGCTGGAGCAAAGAAAAAGTATTTTCATTGTGATGCTGATGGTCATTGGAGGAGAAACTGTTTACTTTATCTGGAGAGCCTAAAGACTAAGAAGGGTGATAAATCTTCAGAAGATATGCTCGTAATTGAATCTAACCTTGCAGTTTCTTCTACTTCTAGTTGGATATTGGACTCTGATTCGAGTACTCATATATGTACCTCGATGCAGGGTCTAATAGAAAGTAGGAGGTTGAGGAAAGGTGACATGATCCTTTGGATCGGCAATGGAGTAAAAATTACTGCAAAAGCTGTTGGCACTTATTCTCTTCGATTACCGTTGAGATTTAGATTAATTTTATTTTATTCCTGTAGCTAGTCAGAATTTGATTTTCATGTCTGTACTAGCATAGGATGGTTTTGAATTTAATTTCAATAAAAATTTTTATTCTATTTATTTATGAAATAAATTGGTTGCATGTGGTCTTTTAATTGATAGTTTATATCACTTGCATATTGATGCGAATGTAAATTTAAACGAGCAAATAGTGAGTATCGTAGGTCAAAAGAGATCCAAAGATAAAATTAATCAGAAGTACTTGTGGTATTATAGACTAGGTCATATTGGAGAGAATAGAATAAACAAACTGAAAAAAGATGAGATCCTTAGCTCTCTTCATCTAGAGTCGTATCCAGCTTGTGTATCTTATCTTCGAGAAAAAAAATGATCAAGTTACCCTTTATAGGACATGGGGAAAGGGCCACTGAGTTACTTACCCTGGTACACATTGATGTGTGGACCATTTGATGTGCGGGCCAGAGGTGGTTATAGCTACTTTGTCACCTTTACTAATGATCTGTCTATGTATGGATACATGTATATGATGAAACACAAATCTGAAGCCTTTGAAAAATTCAAAAAATTCAAAAATAAAGTAGAAAAATAAATAGATAAATCTATTAAGGTTCTTCGATCTAATCGAGGAGGTGAATACCTTAGTCAAAAATTACTGAGATATCTTAAGGACAACAGCATAGTCTCTCAATGGACTCCTCCTGAAATATCTCAGCTCAACGGAATATCCGAAAGAAGAAATAGGATCCTATTAGATATGGTTAGATCTATGATGAGCTTCACTGATTTATCTTTATATCTTTGAAGATATGCCTTATTAACTGTAATTCACTTATTGAATAGGATTTCATCAAAATTCGTTCCTACCACACCGTATGAGATATGATACAGTAAGAAACTGAGTCTAGGTTATCTTAAGAGTTGGAGATATCCGATCTATATTAAGATAGATGGCTAAAAAATTAGAAGATAGATCTGTAATAGCTCATTTTATAGGGTATCTAAAAGAATCAATGGGATACTACTTTTACTTTCCATAAGATCACAATATAATTGTGAGTCGGAATATCATATTCTTAGAAAAACAGTTTATCCAGGATGGTGGCAGTAAGAGATTAGTTGAGCTCGAAGAGAAGGTCTTTGAAGAGAAAAGAGCTATAGATCCTCAGGAATCCATTATTTATGAGCCAGTAGTTGATGTTTCTCTACCATCTCGTAGATCTAGCAGGGTCTCCCAACCTCCTGAAAGGTATATGGGTATACTTACGAAGGAAGTAAAAGAAATATTTCTTATGAGAGATAAGGATCATGGTGATGATTCTAATATCTTTAACGAGATGATATCTGACATCGATTTTGAGAAATGATTAGATGTAATGAAGTCAGAAATTGACTCGATACATTCAAACCAAGTATGGACCTTAGTGGATCTATCCGAGAGTATAGTACCCATTGGATGTAAATAGATCTATAAAAAAAAAATAGGTGCCGATGGTAAGGTAGAGACCTATAAAGCTAGACTTGTGGCAAAATATTATAGCCAGTGCGAGGGTATTGACTATCAAAAAATTTTCTCATCCATAGCCATACTAAAATCCATCCGTACTCTACTTGCTATTGTAGCTTATTATGATTATAAAATCTGACAAATGAATGTAAAAATTACTTTTCTGAATGAATATCTTGAGGAAGATATCTATATGGAGCAGCCTTTGGATTTCACATCTGGTGATGGTGATCATAGAGTCTGAAAGTTGCAAAGGTTCACATATGGATTAAAGTAAGCTTCTCGAAGTTGAAATCTTCATTTTGATGATGCGATCAAATCATTTGATTTCATCAAGAACGAAGAAGAATCTTGTGTACATGAAAGGATCAGTGGGAGTGTAATAACATTCCTCATATTATACGTGGATGATATTCTCCTTATTGAGAATGATATTTCCATGCTGACCATGGTCAAAAGATGGTTGTCTAAGGAATTCTTCATGAAAGATCTAGGGGAAGTATCTTATATTTTTAGAATAAAGGTCTATAGGGATAGATATAAAAAGATGTTAGGCCTATCACAAAAGCTGTATATAGAGAAAGTGCTGAAGAAGTTTAGCATAGAAAATTCTAAAAGAAAACTTATATCTTTTAGGCATGGTATTCATCTTTTTAAGATGATATGTTCGACCATATCTGAGAAAGTTCAGCGTATGAGTAAGATTCCTTATGCCTCAGCCATAGAAAGCCTCATGTATGCCATGCTGTGTACTTGACCTGATATTGCCCTTGCTGTGAGTGTCACGGGTAGGTATCAGTTGAATCCAGATGAGGAGCATTGGATAGGTATAAAGAACATCCTTAAGTAATTAAGAAGAACTAAGAATTTATTCTTGATCTTTGGAGGAGATTTTAAGTTGTGAGTCGAGGGGTATACTGATTCAGACTTTATATCTAATCCTGATGATAGAAAGTCTATGTCAGGATATGTGCTCGTATGCAATGGTGGCGCAGTTAGCTGGAAGAGTTTCAAGCAATCTATCATAGCGGATTCGACCACAGAGACTGAATATGTTGCTACTTCGGATGCTGCAAAGGAAGGCTTCTGGTTCAAGAAGTTCATTGTGGAACTTGAAGTTATGACATCAGATGTCATACCACTTTATTGCAACAATAGTGGAGCCATAGCACTTGCTAAAGAGCCAAGATCTCATCAGAAATCAAAGGACATCGAACGACGGTACTATATCATATGCGACTATCTCAAAAAAAAATATGTCAAGGTGCGAAGAGTAGACTCTACGGACAATATAACAGACCCGCTGACAAAGCAATTGAGCTAGCCAAAGATGGAAGTCCATCTTGAGAAGATGGAACTTAGATTAGTAGCCAATTGACTTTAGTCCAAGTAAAAAATTGTTAGATGTATGTCCTAGAAACCAATATAGCTAATACATTATAATAAAGTTAGAATATAATTTTGTACTTAATACATTGATTTGATTAATAAAAGGATAAGTTTAATTTTCATTCAAGTGTGATGTGTTCTTGAATCGTCTATGAAATTAACATTTTGATATATATTCTCAAAGTATTGAAAATTAGAGATATGTGTATAATTTCTAAATGCTTTCAATCATAGTATCATCATGAGGATGGTGATTGATCTGATAGATCGACGCATAAATCACTTTCTTCAGGATAGATGAGTCTCTGATCTACAGTATAGAGACACTGAACGATGAGTGTGAGTAGTTGCTAGAGAATAACTAGTACTAAGCATGACCATACAAGAGATCAATTGAATTTCTACTCGATCGTCAGTGATTATCTCGATGTTGTAGTTGTGTGAATGATCTTTTGATCTGTGATCATACGAGTGCTCGCAGTGAGGCTGCTGGAGTTTGACTGATACATAAACATGGTCTCAATGAGCCTTTGTAGTGGATGTTGGAGACAGTTGATCCACTGTAAGAGTAAGGTATGCATCCAGATGAAATCTATCGACTTTGATAGAGAGGAATAGTCTTATGAGATTTGAGAGGCTAAGTCCGAGAGTCTGTGGCCACAACAGTGTAATTGGTGGAAAAATTTTTTCATAAGGATCACAATTGGACTTTAACTGATCGAATCTATCATATGACTGATGATGAGATTTGATGATTTATCCATGATTTGCCATCTAGTCGGGACTCACGATAGAGGGACTGAATCATACGTAAACTATATTTTGAGATTCTTTTTTGGTTCTACTGGATTGCCACTACATACTGTTAGGTGTCACTGATGGATTGTGAGAGCTTACAAGGATTGCTTAGGATCGATAATTCTTGATGAATAAGAGTGAAATTATTCTGACTCATTGAAAAGAGTTTCAATGATATTATGATAGAGATTATTGTATATCTCACTACTAGATAGAATTAAACCTATGGAGTCACACAACTATTGGGTTCCGATGTCGCAGTGGAAGGACTAGGTGTTTAAAAATTTTATTTGAAACATTTGATACACCAAAAATCCTAATGCCCAAAAATTCTTGACTATAATAATCAAAGTACAATAAATTAAACTTGGATAAGAAGAATACCTGTAGTGCTAATCTCAATTTTTATAAGACATCCAAGTGTCTATCTTTTAATGGTGATCCACATAAAAATTGAACCAAAGACAACACTCCTCCTTCACCTTGCTTCAAGAGTTCTAATCCCTGGAACTCGACTAGCCTTGTATCGATCAGGTTTCTTCAAGAACCTGACTCCACCCTCTAAGATCCTCCTCTAAACTTTTGATTCTCTTTTTTTAGGACCCTCACAACCCTTATTTAGATTAGATAAGGCTTTATCTTAAATCCCAAAGTCTTGTTCTAAAACTAAGATAGGTTGTAAGAAAGAAAGGAGAGCAACGGAGAGAAATTGGAAGCCCGATTTGAATACCTTGGACACCCAATGCCCAGGTTAATTTATAGCCACTAGAGGGATGTCAAAAGAGAGGAATATGTCTCATCCAAGAGGCTTATCTGATCAGATTATTAGAGATAAGAGTTTCTTCAAGCAGGACTCTTATCAATGATACATCGATTAGCACCCTCATCTATGCGCGTGACTAGAGAAGGGATGTTTTCACATCCCTTCTCAAATTAAAAAAATCTACAAAAATTTTCATGGATAGGAGACTCATTTTTAATTTCAAAAAACTTAATATGGTGATAAAATTCTCATGAAAGAATGCTATCCTCGCACCTCTTCATGCGAGTTTTGATCACCGCATACATGCACACATGAGGAAGTTTCCAACATCCGTTTGGCATCTGATAAGTCTGAAAAAATTCTAAAAAATCACCAAAAATATCTTATTAAATGTGAAATATTATCATAAAAAAATATTTTAATTTGAAAGTATTTGATCAGAAGAAGGACTCTTCAAAATGTAGAGAGATGCGATGCTTCTATGCGTGTGAGACATCTTCTCATTTCTAATTTTTCTCCATCCCAAAATTTTTAGAAAAAATCCATCTTGTGCTTTGAGATGTGCACCAGAGGATGGAGGGTGATGTGGGTTGCCACACGCATCTTAATCCTATGCCAGAAGGACTCTTTTCTTTTGCTCACACCAATATGCGCACACTGAATCTGATTTGCATCAAGAGTCCTTCACAACTTGGACTCTTTATAATTGGTGTTAATTTGAGATTTGATACCCCAATTTGGATTACTTCTAGGTGGCACGACCTGATCCAAATGTCCACCAAATTGGGCTATTTAATTAGCAAGAGATGAGACCAAATTGATCTCCAAAGGAGCTAGGGTTTCCACATGTGCTAGCATGCTTACCGAAATTCTGATTGAATCCAAAATTCCAATCAACCTTTTTCAAAAAGATCCTTGGCTAATTTTTATATGTGTGTGATCCATTGGATTTCACATCTAGCTAGTAGTAGATCCGGATATAAGTTGACCTAATTTGATTAGATTTTAATCTAACTGATTTAGGTCCAATCGAGCTAATCCGAGTTCAATAATTAGAATCCTTTCTAATTAGTGATCGAATTAAACTCTTTAATTTGATAAAAAATCTATAAGTTAAGATTGATGTCTAGCAACATATTATGACTACTCAGAAGATGTAAAATTTTGATGAAAATATCAAATATATCCTTCAGTGATAAGTTACCATGCAATTCAATCCTTCGATCACTCCTGCACCCTGAATATGTTCATGAGTATGAAACCATATCAAACTCAAACACATATTCATATCGATTCTCAATTAACCAATGATGACTTCAATGAAGAAGCATTAGAAACTCTTTCTAATCTTCTTCCTATTTTTGGCCAAAAGACTTTTTTCGAGTCATCTAGGATTGAGAATACATAGGATGCGATCTCCTCTTACTAGGAGTGATCAATTTTATGTTGACCTACTCACAACTTTCATACACACTCCACTACATCCAGAAGATCTCGTACATAACTTAATACCATGCCTAGGTATGTACCAAAATATGGGTTCATGTGCACAAGATTCCATAATGATCTTAGATCTAAGGATCACTTGCACAACTCTCACTTAGAGAATCATCTTTGACATGTAAGTAAGGCTTCCATAAGATATTTTCTTTCATCGAGTCAATTCAGTGGACTCATTTTTCAAATGAGCACCCACATTCTTGTATTAGTATCCCATACACAAGTGGTTAGTGAGGTCTGCCACCCTCTTCATCGAGCATACATAGGATGTACCAGTCTATCCAGAACATTGATCTCTGACTCAATGCTCTTACGATCAGGAATATTTAAGATTAGAGTTTTAAGATTTTAGGTCTTACTAGCATGACCCATTCATGTCTCCTAAAATTATTATCCTAATCTTTAGGGTTTATCATTATTTTAGACATAATAAGATGTAGCAAAAATAATGAATCAATGTCTCATTTTATTATCAAATAATAAATATCATTACATTAGTTAAAAAATTACAAAGAAAAATTTCATCACAACACACTTGTGATTGGCTTATAGGACACTCTTCTTTCAATCTTCCACTTGCACTAAAGCCAATTGCCTTTGTATCCCATACAATCAACATGCCGATCAAATAGCTACTATGGTATGACCTTAGTGAATGGGTCTGCTATATTGTTCTTTGTGTCGACTCGTTTAAGGACAATATCTTATCCCTCTATAATTTTTCAAACGAGGTAGAAGCATCTGAGGATGTGCTTGGATCTATGATGAGACCTAAGTTTCTTAACGGCCTCAGTGTTATCACAATAGAGTGACACCGGTCTTTCAATCTCAAAAATGATTCCTAATTTTATGATGAATTTCTTCATCCAGCTTTCTTAATGGCTTCACTAGCAGCGATGTAGTCTGCCTCAGTGGTTGGGTCAGCTACTATTTGCTGCTTGAAACTCTTCCAACTCACTATCCCACCATTTAGGGTAAACACATATCTTGATATTGATTTACTGTCATCTGGATCAGATTGAAAATTAGAATTTATATATCCCTCTAGTTTCAACTTTGATCCTCAACCATGTATAAGAAAAACATCTTTAGTCTTTCTTAGGTATTTCAAAATATTTTTTACAGCTTTCCAATGATCTTCTCTTGGATCAATCTAAAATCTGCTAGCTATACCTAAAACATAAGCTACATTAGGCTTGGTACATAGCATGGCATATATAATTGATCTTACAGTCGAAGCATAAGGAATTTCATTCATTCTCTTCCTCTCTTTTGGTGTCTTAGGACACATTTTCTTAGAGAGACGTTTATCATGACTTGCAGGTAGGTAAACTCTCTTACTTGCCTTCATATTAAACCTCTTTAATATGAGATCTATGTACCATAATTGGGATATGTCTAACATCCTGTTAGATCTAACTATAGATCTTTATACCTAGTATATAGGATGCTTCACTCAAGTCTTTCATGGAAAACTTATTCGATAGCCAAATCTTGACCGATTGCATCATTGGGATATCATTTTCAATGAGTAGTATGTCATTGATATACCAAACTAAGAAGGCAATAGTACTCCCACTTATCTTCTTATACACACATGGTTTATCCTTATTTTTAATAAAGCCAAACTCTTTGACTGTCATATCAAATCGGATGTTCCAGCTCCTCGAAGCCTGCTTCAATTCGTAGATGGATCTCTTTAGCTTGCATACTTGATTTGCTCTCCCACTTGAGACAAATCTCTCTGGCTGAGTCATATAGATCTCTTCCTCTAGATTACTATTGAGAAAAGCAGTCTTGACATCCATTTGTCAGATCTCATAGACATAGTATGCCGCTCTAGCAAGTAAAATCCAGATGGACTGGAGCATAGCCACTGATGAGAAGGTTTCATCATAGTCAATTCTTTATCTTTGTCTGAAATCTTTTTGCCATCAACCTAGCTTTGTAGATTTCTATTTGGCCATTTGCTCTTATCTTCTTCTTGAAGATCTACTTGTACCCTATTGGGGTTACACTCTCAGGTGCATCAACCAAAGTCCATACTTAGTTGGTGTACATTGAGTCCATCTCAGATTTCATGGCTTCCAGCCATCTGTCTAAGTTTCTACTCATGATAGCTTTCGAATAGATTAGTGGATCATCATCCTGAATGATATTGATCGAATTATCATTTTCAATGACAAAACTATATCTCAAAGGTGCTTGACGCACTCTATCTGACCTTCGGAGAGGAGGTGCATATTATGGATGTACCTCATCCTTGAGTACTTTTGATTGAAGATCTTCTTGTGGTTCAACCATAGATATTTCTGGATCGATTTATAGATTTTGAATTTTCATAAGTTCAATATTCCTCCCATTGCCTCTTTCTTGGATGAATTCATTTTTCAAAAAAATGATATGCCTATTAACAAATATCTTTTGTTCAGTAAGGTGGTAGAAGTAGTATCTATTAGTTTTCTTAAGATTTTCTACAAACCTATACTTGTCTGATCTAGCACTAGCTTATGTCCAAAAATATTTTTGACATAAGCAGGACAGTCCCAAATCTTAAGATATTTAAGGTTAGGCTTCCTTTTCTTCCATATCTCATATGGTGTGCTTACAATAGATCTTGAAGGTACTCTGTTTAAAATATATGTGACAGTTTTTAGGGCATATCCTCAAAAAGATATTGGGAGATTAGTGAAGCACATCATAGACCGCACCAGTTCCATCAAAGTGCGATTCCTCCTTCCTGTTACACCATTTAACTGGAGTGTATAAGGTGGGATCCATTCAGAGAGAATACCTTTATTTTTAAGATAATCAAAAAATTTACTAGATAAGTATTCTCCTTCTCAATCAGATCGAAGAATCTTGATATCTTTTTTAGTTTGTTTCTCGACCATACTTTGATACTCCTTGAACTTATCAAAGACTTTGGATTTATGTTTCATAAGATACACATATCCGAACCTTGATAAATTATCTATAAAGGTGATAAAATAGGAATATTCTTCTCTGTCCTGAGTTGTCATCGGTCTACATACATCTATATGTACTAGGACTAACAACTCATTCGCTCTCTCTTCATGTTCAGAGAGTAAAATTTTGGTCATCTTATCCATGAGACAAGATTCACAAGTTTCCAATGATTCATAATCATACGAGTCAAAATTTTTTTTTTTCTTTATATAACTTGTTTATCGTTGACTCATTAATGTGACCAAGACAGCAATGTCAGAGATATGTGATATTCATATTTTTTTCTTTCTTTTCATATTTTTTTAATATAAAAAATATTTTTATTGAGTGCAAAAATTAAAAGATTGTTATTAATATAACCACTATCATAAAATTCATTAGAAAAAAAAATGGAACATTCATTTTTCATTAGCCTTATTTCATAATCTGGTTTTAATAACAAAGGTATAGAAATAATATTTCTAATGACCTTTGGCATGTAATAATAGTCTTTTAATTCTAAAATTTTGTCCGAAGATAAATCAAGCATGCAGGTTTTCATAACCTTTGTGCTAATGGACTATCCACTAGCACTATAAAGCTCAAGATTATCTTTTTTTAGACTTTGGATATTCTGTAGTCGCTATAATAAATTATAAATATACGATCCACAGATGGTATCTAATATCCAGTATCAGAGTCTGAGCCACTCAATAAAATATAGGTCTATCATATACATACCTTTTGGTGCTACACTTACACCCTGCTTCAATCTTGTAAGATAATTCATGCAATTATTTTTTTCAATATCCAAATTTGCCACCAAAAATATTCATGGAGATTTCTTTTGCCTTCATATTATTACTGACTATTCAAAGATCAGAAATATCCAGAACATTGAAATTTTTCTTTGATACGAACCTTATTTGCAAGTTCCTCAACCAATCCACAGAGTTGGGTTCGGTCAATACAGTTTCATACAGTGAAAATAAAGAAGTCATAATGTAGACTTAAATCTATATAAATAAAAAATAATAGTATAAGCAGATCACTCATATTTGATATGCATAACTAGATGAGGTCTTTTAAACTAGTTATGTATCTCACTATTTTATCGGATATCATAGTCCTCTCCTATGATAAATGAAATATATTATATATTTATCTTAGTGAGATTGAGATCCTAATTTCTCATAATGATCTTGTGTTAACACAACAAATCCTTATGAGTTCATAGATAGAAAACTCTTTCCAATTGCATCTCATGCAATTCTCAATATTTTATCTTAACCTCTAAAACATTGTTAGCTTTGTATTAATACAACAAGCTATAATATTTTAGTTAAGTAAGATCCTTCATTTTGATACAGTCAAAATCGAATATAACTACCCTTGTGGTAACATAACAAAGCAGTGCATCCAAAATTACCGTAAGTATCTTTTATGTACCATGATTATATTATATCAATCCTTATGATAAGCCTTGTGGTAACACAATAAGCTAGCCATAGTTTATGATGTAATATTAACCTAGCATGAAGAAAGGCCTCTAGTAGTGTTTTAAATACTGAGCTACCTTTATTCAAAATTTGAACTAATCCAATTGGCCAGAAAAGTATTAAGATTTATGGGGATCCTCTTATTATTTTTCTTAGATACCAATAAAATTGGCTAAACCAGCAACAGAACTAATTAAATAATTATCATACTTGAAACACTCTTTAGACACCAATTGATTAATCGATTCAAGAAATAAATCAGCTACTGATTTACAACACTATGACTTAATATGATTTTTATAAGGGCTTTAATGGTCTCATGCACATCCTAATTCAATTAATCATAATGATGCACTATTATAGTTGTATCTTAATAAACATAACAATTAATCATAGCATTTAATCATATCTCTAAGATATGAAATCATAATCGTACAATATGATTATAATATAGCATCTTAAGCATATCATATATGCATGAAGTTTTAATAACATGTATAAATACAAAGTACTCTTTTCGTGATTTTTTTTCTTGGGACATCACAGTGGTACCCCTACACACCATAAGAGTACCCTATAGAATAGGAAGAGAGGGTCTCTAAACCTTACTTACTCTTATGACTAGATGACCTGGTGATGAACCCCAATTCGAGTGCTAAGCTATTAAAAAAAATTTTATACATACATTATGTATTTTATATTTAAAATATATCTCTAAGATATGCTAGGATTTGGATGTTCAATCGGGTTCAACCCTTGACCCAACTTGAACCAAACCAAAAATCCATGCTTGATCATAATCAAGACAACATTTTAATCTTTGATTATATAGATCAAGATAGGCTCTGATACCACTGTTGGGTTTCAGTGGCACAGTGGAAGTACTAGGGGTTTAAAAATTTGATTTGAAACATTCGATACACCGAAAACCCTAATGCCCAGAAATCTTTGACTATAATAATCAAAGTACAATAAATTAAACTTGGATAAGAAGAATACTTGTAGTGCTAATCTTAATTTTTATAAGACGTTCAATTGTCCATTTTTCAATAGTGATCTACATAAAAATTGAACTAAAGACAGCGCTCTTCCTTCATCTTGCTTCAAGAGTTCTAACCCCTAGAACTCGACTAGTCCTATATCGGTTAGGTTTCTTCAAGAACCTAACTCTACCCTCTAAGATCCTCTTTTAGACTTTTGATTCTTCTTTTTTAGGATCCTCACAACCCTTATTTAGAGTAGATAAGGTTTTATCCTAAATCTCAAAGCCTTGTCTTAAAACTAAGATAGGTTGTAAGAAAGAAAGGAGAGCAACAGAGAGAAATTGAAAATCCGATCTGAATACCTCGGACACCCAGCACCCAAGCCAATTTATAGCCACCAGAGGGGTGCCAAAAGAGAGGGACACACCTCATCCAAGAGGCTTATCTGATCAGATTATTAGAGATAAGAGTTCCTTCAAGCAAAAGGACTCTTATCAAGGATACGTCGATCAGCACTCTCATCTGTGCGCACAATCAGAGAAGGAATGCTTTCATATCCTTCTCAAATCAAAAAAATCCATAAAATTTTATGCAGATAGGAGACTCATTTTTGGTTCCAAAAAACTTGATATGGTGATAAAATTGTCATGGAAGGATGCTGACCTACACCTCTTCACATGAGTTCTGATCACCACGTGTGTGCACATGTGAGAAAGTTTCTAACGTTCGTTTGGCCATCTGATAAGTCTGAAAAAATTTTAAAAAAATTACCAAAAATAGGTTATCAAATCTAAAACATTATCATAAAAAATTATTCTAATTTGAAAGCATTTGTCTTAGAGAAGAACTCTCCAAAGTATGGAGAGATGCGACGCTTCTACGCGCGTGAGACATCCTTCTCATTTCTAATTTTTCTCCATCCCAAAATTTTCAAAAAAAATCCATCTCATGCTTTGAGATGTGCACCAGAGGATGGAGGATGATGTGACCTACCACACATATCTTAATCTCATGCCAGAAGGACTCTTTTCTTCTGCTCACGCCAACATATGCATGCTGAATCTGATTTGCATCAAGAGTCCTTCACAACTTAGACTCTTCATAATTGATATTAATTTGAGATTTGATGCCTCAATTTGGGTTGCTTCTAGGTAGCATGACTTGACCCAAATATCCACCAAATTGGGCTATTTAATTAGTAAGGAATGAGACCAAATTGATCTCCAAAGGAGCTAGGATTTTCACACGTGCTAGCATGCTTATCGAAATCCTAACTGAATCCAAAATTCCAATCAACCTTTTTCAAAAGGATCTTTGGCTAATTTTTATATATGTGTGATCCATTGGGTTCTATATTTAGCTAGCAATAGGTCCAGATATAAGTTGATCTAATTTGATTAGATTTTAATCTAACCGATTTAGGTCCAATCGAGCTAACCCGAGCTCAATAATTAGAATCCTTTCTAATTGGCGATCGAATTAAACTCTTTAATTTGATCAAAAATCTATAAGTTAAGATTGATATCTAGTAATATATCATGACTATCTAAAAAATATAAAATTTTGATAAAAATATCAAATATATCTTTCAGTGGTAAGTTACCGTACAATTTAATCCTTCGATCATTCCTGCACTCTGAATATGTTCATGAGTATGTAACCATGTCAAACTCAAACATATATTCATATCGATTCTCAATTAATCAATGATGACTCTAATGAAGAAGCATTAGAAACTCTTTCTAATCTTATTCCTGCTTTTGGCCAAAAGATTTTTTTTTGAGTCATCTAGGATTAAGAATACACAGGATGCGATCTCCTCTTGCTAGGAGTGATCAATTTCATGTTGACCTACTCACAACCTTTATACATACTCCATTATATCTGAAACATCTCGTACATATCTTAATGCTATGCCTGGGTATGAATCAAAATATGGGTTCATGTGCACAAGATTCCATGGTGGTCTCAGGTCTAAAGATTACTTACACAACTTTCACTTAGAAAATTATTTTTGATATGTAAGTAAGGCTTCCATAAGATATTCTCTTTCATCAAGTCAATTCAGTAGACTCATTTTTTAAATGAGCACCCACATCTTTGTATTAGTATCTCATACATAAGTAGCTAGTGAGATCTACCACCCTCTCCATCAAGCATACATAGGATGTGTCAGTCTATCCAAAATATTGATCCTCGACTCAATACTTCTACGATTAGAAATATTTAAGATTAGAATTTTAGAATTTTAGGTCTCACTAGCATGACCCATTCATCTCTCCTAAAATCATTGTCTTAATCTTTCGGATTCATCATTATTTTAGACATAATAAGATGTAGCTAAAATGATGAATCAATATCTTATTTTATTATCAAATAATAAATATCATTATATGAGTTGAAAAATTATAAAGAAAAGTCCTATCGCAACACACTTACGATTGACTTATAGGGCACTCTTTTTTCAACAACAAAGAGATTAGATCTAAAATAAGTAATTGGGCTTATGAAATTTCAATTGGGTTTAGAAAAATCTTATTGGGTTCAGGATAACCTTACTAGCATATGGTTGGACCTAATTTTTTCTTTACATTTGAATTTCTTATTTGATAAGATTAATTTAAATTTAATTATCTGCTAATAATCTAAATAAATTAGATTCATTGGGCTCCAGTTATTGGGTTTCTAGGGTTTTGGATCAAATAAATTAAAGGTTCAAGTCCTTAATTAATTTTCTTGATAGTTTGATTGGGCGCCATTTGATTTGATCAAGTTGGGCATACCCACCCATTAGAGAGCATGTAGGACTAGCATGGGGTGTCCCATGGGTGCCATGTGGTGTGTGTATTTATGGGTGCAAAAGCTCCAATAGTTGGTGTCTAAAGGATCTCCTAAAGGAAGTCAAATAACTAAAGGAATAAGGATTCCTAAAGCAAGTAGGACTTGTATTAAGCGGTTGTTTGGTTTTGAATAGGATTCAAACCTTATACCTATTTAAAGAGGCCTTTCCTAAGGCCCTTAAGGATTGAAATCCATCAGCCCCACGCCTCCATAGAAGTGCCAATGCCCCCTCTCTTTTCTCCCCTCTCTTCTCCCTTGAAGAGCCAACGCCCAAGGCTTGGGTGTCCTCCATCTTCTACGCGCAAAGGAGTTTGGGCATCCCCTTTGTTTGCTGATTTCTAGTTCCTGATTACTTCATAATCAAGAGAAGAAAAGCAAGAAAAGAAGAGAAAAAGAAGATCAAGGAAAGGATCAAAGAGTTGATTGCGCTCCAGACTTTATTTAGATTCACAGGCTGATTTTTCTTAGAAAGAAAAATCAATACCAAAGAGGACTATTCCAAGCTGATCCTGAGAGAATACTCATAGAAGTTGGGTACTTGTGTGGCTAAGAAGGAACCTACTTTCTTTTAGATCTAGATTTAAAGAAAGAATTTACGAAACAGGTATGTGATTCGATCACATATTCAATTTCAGCATAAAATTTGATATGTATTCAATTTCAGCATATGAAGTAGATCCTAGTGCTCTATATTTTTTGCGTGCATGATATAGATTAAAAAATATTTTAATCTTCTATTTTTCTGTATTGTTTAGAAAAAAAATTTTTGAAACATACATACATATCCTGATATGAAAAATCCAACACTGATCTCCTCTCCATCTCTCCCCCTCCGTCGCTGCCTTCCGCAGCTCCGCCACTCCATGCCCCCTCCCTCTACCTCGCATCATCTCCATCACCATCCAGGCTGCCTCTCCCTCTCCACCACTACCCTCCATCGAGATTCGATCTCTGTTGCCCAGCTATGCAACCAAAGAGGGAGGGAATTGGATTTTTAAAATTTTAAAGTTAATTTAGAACCACGAGGATTAAATAATAATAAGCAGGATATATGTAGAAAGTGATTTAAGTAAGGTGCAAAAATTAGATGCAAGAATGCAAGAAAATAAGAAAATTTAGAAAGAGAGTAAGTAAGCACAATACAAACAAACAAGATTTATAGTGGTTCAGTGCCAACCTTGCACCTACATCTACTCCCCAAGCTCCTATTTGAGAATTTAAATTTACTAAAATATATTCAATTAAGAATACAATGTCGGTACCTCTGACTCTAGCTATCTCAAGCTAGAATACTTATTTTTTAGGTACAAGCCAACCTAATACAATCCGATTCAAGGTTCGGATCAACTTTTTCAAGTTTTGAAATCCTTCCAAAACTAAAAATCAAGACAAAACAGAGTATATGAGTTAATCACACAAAAATATAAATTTAGCTCTTTTAATGAGCAAATAAAATTTTAAATATACTTTACACAATACGAAGAAAGCTTTTCTAATTTTTTTCAAGGTGGTTGAAGATTTGAATGAGCTTTTGAGAGGTTGGTGAACTTGAATTGAAAGCTTCTTTTGCTTGAAGAGGTCTTTTTACTTAGGGCTGAAATAAATGCTTGAATCTCTTGCTTTTTTTCTCCTTTAAGTATCTTTATATCTTTAATGGATGGTGGAGAGTAATTTGGACAAGATTAGAGTAGTTGGAGTGCATTAAATGAATATTAAATACGATCAAAATGAGCTGAAAAACTAGCCATTATGGAGATTTTCCATCGCAGAGGTCGACTCATAGGATCGACCTCTGCATAGGGGTCGACTCATAGGGTCGACCTCAGTGGTGCAGAATAGAAAGTCACTGTTCTGTATCTTTAACTTGCATAGCAACAGAGGTTGACTCATAGGGTCATCCTCTTTGGCTGTGCCAGTCAAAAATAGCGTGCCATTCAACCTTTTTGACAGAGATCGACCTTAGGGGTCGATCCTTTTCTTTAAACTTAATTTTCTCTCAAAATATATATCTAAAAAAATATGAAATTATCTCCAATAGATCATAAATCTTCTGTTCTTACTCTTGAAACTTTCTAATCAGAACTTGATAAAATTATGATTTTACCTCTGAAATACAATAAATCTTTTTTCAAACCAAAATCATTAGTAATCCCCTTAAATATTTTATAATCATTAAAATTAATTCAAGGAGCAACAATCTCCTCCTTTTTGATGATGATAAAATATTTGAGCAAAAATAAAATATAACATATAACGTATATAAAGCATTGATTAAGAATTTCAAATTTATGATGCATCACTTAAACATTATAGCCAATTGTTTGAGTAGTAAGCATCATGAGTAGTTTGAAGATTAGTTTTAAGATAGCTTATAAGATTATTTTCTTTTGACAAATTTGCTTTAGTAATTTTGCTTATTGCTTGATTTTAGATAATTTTGCTTATTGCTCGATTTTATTTCTCTACTCTCCTTTTTTGACAACATCAATTAAGATCATTACTCCCATTTTTTAAGAAAAAAATGAAAAAGACTCCCCCTCACTATAGCAATCATAAAAGATATTTCAATTTGCTTATATAGAAGATATTGCCATTCATAATATTACATCATACATATAGGAGGCATTCTTCATATCACAGAATTAAGATATTTCAATTGAGACCATTCATAATAAAAAAAAATCAATCCAAAAACATTCATATAAGATAAAAGCGCGCGCACACACACACACACACACACACACACATATATATATATATATATATATATATATATATATTCAAAATGTGACATATGTGTCACAATACATACGAGTCAAGTCAAAGTACATGGGTCATATAAAAATCATGGATAACAAAAAAATACAACTATCCATGAGTCAATCAGTCAACAATTACAAAGGCCATAAGCTAGAACCTAGACATAAAAGACTAACTATGCTAAATCTAATAGATGTCATGGCTAGAGGCATCAGAAGAGTCAGAGATATAATAAGGAGACTCAGGATCAAAGCCACGGGCACGTCCTTGACTTTGTCTGTCTTAGCCACGGATAGAAGTACCGGCACGAGCAGAAGGACGAGAAGATCTTGAAGCCTGAAAAGCTATGAACTATGCTAGGAGAGAAAGTTTGAAGACGTCCAATTGTTTCAAAGCTTTCATCATGGACTGCATCAAGGTACTAGTCTGAGTAGAGATAGTCTCACTGGAGCCCCTGATCTCTCTCCTCAAAAATTCAAATCCACTCTGCAAAATGCCTCGAAGCCTAGCCGCCTTTGCAGATAGGTGGGAGACCTCCATGATGTCCTCTTATGGCTGGGGATGGGCTAAGACTAATACCTACCTCTGCAAATCTAGAATTCTATCCATCAGTTTCAAAATACATCCCTCAAGCTCCTCAAGTCGTGCGGACTGAGCTGTAAGCATTTGAAAGATAGTAGAGATATGAGGGATCAAGGTCTGATCTGAAACAACCTGAGATATCATCCTTTGAGTAAAGCCTGAGGTGGCAAACTATTGAGATAAAATGAAAGTAACACACTGGGACATCAACTCAATCTGATCGTCTGCAAGGCTGATCTCTGAAGGATCTACTCTACTCCCTGACTGTAGTACTTAAGTATGCCTCCTCACTGACTCTGAGGGACCTACTTCATGATCAGACATGAACTGAATATCAGGAGATGCTCTGTGATCACAAGAAGGTGATGACGGTCCTTCCTCCTCTGCTCTCTCCTCAACACCCTTCGACCAACCGCCATCAGTCTTTGAAAAGCCCATGCGATGCAGTGTGTGGCGGTTGATGATATCAGAATGTGATACTCTGGTGACTGTCTTCCCCTCAAAATAGACTCCGAACCTCCTAAAAACTAGAGTGAGTGCCATACCATAAGGCAAGTGAGCCTTAGACCTATTCAGGATCTCTCTCATGGCCACAAACATCAAAGCAGGAAGGTTCAAGGGAGTCTCGGTGATCACATGGTACATGATGCATTTATCCCTACCAGATAAAAGGTCATGTCTGCTACTCCTAGGGACAAACAATTTGGTTACCATGTAATGTAAAAGCCTCATCTCAATCGAAAGAATTTTTACTTCTAATTTATTCAAATTTCTAGTAAATGCCCTCTCTAAGATAGCACTTAATCCTTCTTCTTTGATTGGGAGCTCTATGTGAGTATAGCCTTCACAAGGCAAGTGTAAGATTTGTCCCAAGCGCAATGGATCAAGAACAATGTTAACTCCTTTCACCAAAGATTTTACTGTTTCATTGCAGTAACTCAAATTTAAGTAGAATTCTCTGACCAAATCAATATAAGTATTTTCTTTTAATAAATAGTAAAACTCCCATCCTTGATTTTTAATCTTTGATCCAATAGAAAATCCTTCTTTTTCAAAAAACTTAAAGTCTATATTCTTCTCGGGTTTCATTTTTCGATTGGAGAGAGGTACCTTGCTTAGGCTGAGTGGGGACTGTGAAGAAGCTGGAGCCAGACCTGAAATTAGAGTTGGAGCAGAAGAGGGCTCGACTGCCATTCTTTTTCTGTGCATATCTTTCTCTAATCCTCGAACAAATTTTCTTCTCTATGGTAGCTTTTATTTGAGAGCCATTTTGGATAGGAGAGACTTGCAAACAGCCTGGGAGATTTGATGAGGGGTAGAGTGGAAGGAATTTTAAGGAAAAGCAAAGATTTTGGAGAGATAGACGGTCGGTTTGGAAAAGAGGGTTTGAAGCTAGGGTAAGCTTGAACCGCCCAAATGAAGAAGAAAGAGAAGAGAGATTTAAATCCTAAAGGGATGATTTAAAGGGAAAAATCCAGTGGGAAGAGAGATTTTGAGATGAGAGTAAAGAGGGAGGTGATCTTGTTCGATGGAATGGGGAAGACGAATGGCAAAGGGGTCGGCTCTTTACAATCGGAGAAATCCCAATAAAACAGAGCTCGATAGGTTTTAATAAAAAATTATAAGTTTACCCTAGGGTCGACCTTGGGGGTCGACTCAAAGCTAGAAAAATTCAAAAAAATGATGAAAAAATTTCAAAAAAATTTGAAACTTAAGGGAAGGGTGTCTATTTGAGAGATTGATCATATGAAGGATAGTTTTGAACTTTTAAGAAAAGAAAGATGAGAATTGAGCTCAAAATTTGGTTCAATGAATTTTTTGGCAAAAAAAAACTTGGAATTAGAAGGATATTTATGTTGATGGATCAAGGATTCCTAGTTCTCTCCTAATTTCACAAAGTCTATCTTCACTTAAGGCTTTGGTAAAGATGTCAGTCAATTATTTTTTAGTACAAACATAATCAAGAATTATATTATTATTTTGGATATATTCTCTTATGAAATGATGTCTAATTTTAATATGTTTTGATCTAGAATACTGAATTAGATTTTTAGTTAGATTAATAGCACTAGTGTTATCCCATCTTATGGGAGTTTCATTGAGTTTGATGCCAAAGTTCTCAAGTTGTTGCTTAATCCACAAGATTTGAGCATAGCAACTTTCGGCTACAATATATTCGGCCTCGATCGTAGATAGTGCTATCAAATTTTATTTTTTGCTAAATCAAGAGATTAGGTTAACTCCTAAAAATTGGCAAGTTTCACTAGTACTTTTTCTATCTAACCTACATCTAGCAAAATCGGTATCTGAATATCCTATTAAGTCAATTGATGAGTTCTTAGAATATCATAATCCTAAAATTTATGTACCTTTTAAATATTTAAATTTTTTTTAACTGTATTTAAATATGATTTTTTTTGGATTTGATTGAAAGCGTGCACATAAACAAATACTCAACATAATATCTGATCTACTAGCAGTTAAATACAATAAAGAACCAATCATGCCTCTATAAAGTTTTGAGTCTATATTTTTATCTCCTTCATCCTTGTCAAGTTTACATGATGGGCTCATGGAGGTACTAATTACTTTGGAGCTCTCCATTCTAAATCTTTTGAGTAGTTCTCTTGTGTACTTGCTTTGGGTGATGGAGATCCCTTCTTTTATTTGTTTGATTTGGAATCCGAAGAAGAATGTAAGTTCTCCCATCATGCTCATCTCGAACTCCCTCTGCATGAGCTTAGCAAAATCTTAACAAAGAGTTTCATTAGTAAACTCAAATATAATGTCATCAACGTATATTTGTACAAGTAAGATATCATCATGATTTCTTTTATTGAAAAAGGTTGTATCTATATTTTCTCTTGAAAAATTATTATTAAGCAAGAATTTATTTAACCTTTCATACCAAGCTCTAGGTGCTTGTTTTAAACCAATAAAGCTTTGTTTAATTTGAAAACATGATTAGGAAAAGTATGATTTTTAAAATCGAAGGGTTGTTCTACATATACTTCTTCAGCAATATAACCATTTAGAAAAGTACTTTTGACATCCATTTAGAATAACTTAAAGTTCATAAAGTATGCATATACAAGTAAAAGTATAATTGCTTCTAATCTAGCAACAGGTACAAAAATCTTATAAAAATCAATTCTCTCTTCTTGATTATAACCCTTTGCAACTAATCTTGCTTTATTCCTAATCACATTTCTATGTTCATCCAATTTATTCCTATATATCTATTTTGTGCCAATTACAGAATAATTTTTATATTTTGATACTAAAGTCCATACATTATTTTTTCGAATTAATTAAGTTCCTCTTGTATTGTATTTATCCAATTATAATCTTTTTCAGCTTCATTTATGATTTTAGGTTCAAACTGAGAAACAAATGCAAAATGATTGTATGCATCTCTAAGTGAAGAATGAGTTCTTACTCCATATGTAGGATCACCAATGATTGGTTCTTTGGGATGATTGTGATCATATCTTCATTCTTTGGGTAGATCATTTATACCTTGAGGTTGTTTTTGTTGTTCTTCACCTTCATCCTCTTGTTTGTTTTCATGTTCTTCTTCATTTTGGATTGTTGAGTCTTTTAGGGTGAGCTCCTTCATCTCATCTATAAGAGGATCTGTATCATCAATACTTTCACTCTTCCTTGAGGAAAGATCATAAGTCACATCAAAAACAACATGTATTGACTCCTCTACTACTAAAGTTCTTTTATTAAAAACTTTAAAAGCTTTACTAGAAGAGTAACCAAGAAAAATAGCTTCATCAGATTTTGCATCAAATTTTTCTAATATCTCTTTACCATTGTTTAAAACAAAATATCGATAACCAAAAATATGAAAAAATACAATGTTTGATTTTCTTCCTTTTCAAAGCTCATAGGGTATTTTCTTTAGAATTGATCTAATTAAAGCACGATTTAAAATGTAGCATGTCATGTTAATTGCTTTCGCTCAAAAGTATCTTGGGAGGTTGCTTTCACATAGCATGATACGGGCTATTTCTTCAAGGATTCTATTTTTTCTTTCTACTATCCCATTTTGTTGGAGTGTCCTAGGTGCTGAAAAGTTATAATTAATGCCTTTTTCATCATAAAATTTTTTAAAATTTTAATTTTCAAATTCAGTTCCATGATCACTTCGAATATTTTGAATTGAAAAATCTTTTTCATTAGTAACTCTTCGATAAAATTTTGAGAACACATGAAAAATTTCATCCTTATGTGCCAAAAAGAAGATCCATGTAAAATGAGAGAAATCATCAATAATTACAAAGCCATAACATTTTTCACCTAAACTTGTAGTTCTAGTGGGTCCAAATAAATTCATGTGCAATAATTCTAATGGTCTAGAAGTTGAAATAATATTTTTAGATTTGAATGAGACTTTTATTTGTTTATCCAGTTGGCATGCATCATAAATTCTATCATTTTCAAAATTTAATTTAGATAAATCGACAACCAATTCCTTTTTAATAAATTTTGAAAGTAAATGCATGCTAATATATGCAAGCCTATGGTGTCAAAGCTAACTAGTCTCATTAATTTTGGCATTCAAGACTACTAAATATTGTATGTTTATCTTGAAAAGATTATTCAAATCTACCAAATAAATATTACCATGTCTATGCCCAATAAATTTAATGCCTTCATCATTGGGACTAGTTGCTATACATAAGGAAGATTCAAAAATAACTTTGTACCTTTTGTCACAAAATTGACTAATGCTTAATAGATTATGTTTCAAACCATCTATTAATAAAATATTTTCAATATACTTGGAGGAAGTGATACCAATGTTACCTATATCGATGATCTTTCCTTTGCCATTGTCTCCAAAGGTGATCATCCCTCCATCTTTTGCATCAAGTGTGATGAATTAGAATTCATCATCGATCATGTATCTTGAGCATCCACTATCAAGATACCATTTTTGATTTATTCCTTGAGATGTAAGACACATCTGCATACAAAAATTAAGTTTTGACTTTAGGTACCTAAGTTTTCTAGGATCTTTTTTGGTTAGTCACAATGATTCTTTTTGAAATCCATATTTTTTTCACATTAGAATTTTCAGATTTGCTAGAGAAACATGTATAAGATTTGTGTCTTTCTTTACCACATTTAAAGCAAGTAATATTTAAAAACTTGTTGCTTGATGAGTTCACATAGATATTTTTTAGAATTTTTTATTTCTTTAAAGGGTTGTGCCAAGACCGACTTTTTCATAAATGGTCTTTTGATTATCAAGTATTATTTGAAGTTTATTTGAACTTAGAGTGAACTTTTCTACTATAGATTTTAACTTAGCAATTTTATTTTTTAGGTTTTGATTTTTTTGTGTCAAGACTAATTTTTCATTTGAAATAATCTCATTTTCTTTTAGTAAAGATTGATTCTTTGATTTTAATTTTTTATTCTGTACCTCTAACTTCTTTAGATCATCAACTAGATCATAAAATACTTCTTGAAGTTCTTCAAAAGTAAAGTCATTAGGAGTTTCAGTATTTACCTCATTTTCATGTGCCATAAGGCACAAGTTAGCTTGTTCATGAGACTCTTCTTCTTCGGAGCTTGACTCATCACTATCAATCCATGTAGCCACCATAGTTTTTTTTTCTTGTACTTCTTGGGGCTCTTCTTAAGTTGCAGACATTCGGACCTAAAGTGTCCTGACTTCTTACATTCATAACAAATAAGGAGCTGCTCCTTATCCTTCTCCTTGCTATGCTTTCCTTTTGTAGGTGGCATCTTTCTCATCCCTTATTTTTTTTTCTTCAAGAATTTTTTAAACTTCCTAGTGATGAGGGCCACTTCTTTATCTTGCTCATCATTTTCTGTTTCATTGGATTTCTCATCGAGTTGAGCAGTAGATTTGAGGGTGATTGTCCTCTTCTTCTTGACATATTCTTCTTGATATTTTTTCATACTTAGGTCGTGTGTCATTAGCGATCCTAGAAGCTCTTCCAAGGATAAAATATTTAGATCTTTGGCTTCTTGGATGGTGGTCACTTTGGTCTCCCAAGTTCTTGGTAAAGATCTAAGAATCTTTCTCATAAGATCGCTGTTAGAATAAGACTTATCAAGATTTTTTAGATTATTAATAATATCCATAAAATGAGTAAACATTTCAGTTATTGATTCATCATGCTCTATTTTAAAGAGTTTATATTTGTGCATAAGCATGTTAATTTTTGATTCCTTAACTTGATTAGTATTTTCATGCGTTACTTCTAATCTATCCCATATTTTCTTAGCCGACATGCATGTTAAAATATGATTAAATTTATTAATATCTAAAGCATAATATAAAATATTCATGGCTTTGGCATTGAGTTGAGCCATTTTTTTGTCAACCTCATCCCATTCTCTTTCGGATTTGGTTGATTCTATACCATCAATTATCTTAGGGGTGTGTGTGGTCCATTAACTATGATACTCCACATATCATAGTCAAGTGCTTGGATAAAGATTTTCATCCGAGCTGTCCAATAGGTATAGTTTGACTCATTGAAAAGTGGAGGTCGGTTTGTGGACTGCCCCTCGACTAGTGAAGCACTAACTTGAGTTGTCATAGATCTTTAGCTTTTTGATGGTTAAATCAAAATAGGGCTAGAGCACCGGGCTCTGATACCACTTGTTATCCAGCTATGCAACCCAAGAGGGGAGGGGTGAATTGGATTTTTAAAATTTTAAAATTAATTTAGAACCATAATGATTAAATAATAATGAGCAGGATATATGTAGAAAGTGATTTAAGCAAGGTGTAGAAATTAAATGCAAGAATGCAAGAAGATAAGAAAATTTAGAAAGAGAGTAAGTAAGCACAACACAAAAAAAAAAGATTTATAGTAGTTCGGTGCTAACTTTGCACCTACATCCACTCTCCAAGCTCCTACTTGAGAATTCAAATCCACTAAAATATATTCAATCAAGAATACAACGTCGGTACCTCTAATTCTAGCTATCTCAAACTAGAACACTTATTTTTTGGGTACAAGCCAATCCAATACAATTCGATTCAAGGTTCAGACCAACCTTTTCAAGTTTTGGAACCCTTCCAAAACTGAAGAACAAGACAAACAGAGTATATGAGTTAATCACACGAAAATATAAATTTAGCTCCTTTAATGAGCAAATAAAATTTTAAATATACTTTACACAATATGAAGGAAGATTTTTTGATTTTTCTCAAGATGGTTGAAGATTTGAATGAGCTCTTGAGGGGTTGGTGAACTTAAATTGAAAGCTTCTTTTGCTTGAAGAGATCTTTTTGTTTAGGGCTGAAATGAATGCTTGAATCTCTTGCTTTTTTCCTCCTTTAAGTGCCTTTATATCTTCAATGGATAGTGGAGAGTAATCTGGATAGGATTAGAGCTATTGGAGTGTATTAAATGAACATTAAATGTGATCAAAATGAGCTGAAAAACTAGCCGTTACAGAGATTTTTCATCGCAGGGGTCGACTCATAGGGTCGACCTCTGCATAGGGGTCGACTCATAGGATCGACCTCTGTGGTGCAGAACAGAAAGTCACTATTCTATATCTTTGGCTTGCATAGCAACAGAGGTTGACTCATAGGGTCATCCCCTTTGGGTGTGCCAGTCAAAAATAGCATGCCATTCAGCCCTTTTGATAGGGATCGACCCTAGGGGTCGATCATTTTCTTTAAACTTGATTTTTTCTCAAAATATATATCCAAGAAATATAAAATTACCTCCAATAGATCACAAATCTTCTATTCTTGCTCTTGAGACTTTTGAATCAGAACTTGATAAAATTATGATTTTATCCCTGAAATATAATAAATCTTTTTTTAAGTCAAAATTATTAGTAATTCTCTCAAATATTTTGTAATCATCAAAATCAATTCAAGGAGCAACAATCTCTCCACCACTACCCTTTGCTGTCTCGGCTTTCTCTCCCTCTCTGTCGCTCGTCGGACCCTGACATCAAGGCCACCTCAGTTGTTAAGATTTGCCGCACATATTAGGTATTTTTTTTAGACTTTGAATATGAGTTTCAGATCTCAAAATCGGATTTAGATATCTGAGACCTGTTAGGGTCCAGGTTTGGAACTTCAAGGCCAGACCCATTGGGTATTCAGGTTCGGATCCAGTATCGATAACTAAGATCGGGTCCGGGTCTGGATATTCAGGTTTCGATCCAAACCTGACCCGTTGACAATTCTATTATAATGCTAGGTACTAGGCCGAAACAGCTCTTATGTTGCAACATTGGCTTTTGGCATTTGTAAAATGCATCACATAAAATACTTCTAAATGCTTCCTTTGATGAGGTTGGCTCCAAGCTTTTATGATACTTATGGTTGGTATTATGAGGCGGCTAAAATTTTGCCCTTCATTCCTGGGCAGACACTTAGGAATTACCATATGCATGGATTTGTCAACTTCACCAGCTATCTTCTGTAGCTCATTTTGACTGATAATCTTAGATTTCAACTAGGTATTGACCAAAATATCCCTTGATAATTTGGTATGTTGCAGCTTCAATGATATTATTTCAGTCCATTGCAACTCCAGTGACATTGCTTCTGTGACACCTCAATTAGTGGATTTCGACAATACAAAGTGAGCTTCGGCTTTATCCTTCGAGTAGACCAAAAAATGAGATTCGAGTTTCTTAAGGATCTCATCATCTTCATATTATGAAATTTGATAAGCCAATTCACTCAACAAAATTGTGGGATTAGCTGGGTTGGTCACAATATGCATTACAAGGCATTATGGCATAAAATATTGGCAATCTATGGTAAAAGCAAGTTTACTAACCAGCTCCAACATTATAGCTGAAGATGCTATATATCACTCCAATTAGTGACGGAGCCTGACATCAAATGGGAGGGGGAGGGGGGGGAGAGAGTAATAATTTATTAATAATATTTAAATAAAATATTTTATAATAAATAATAAAATATAAATATATATATATATATCCAAAAATATTAAAAAAATATCAATAAATATTTAATTTTATGTATTAACAAAGATAAGTAAAAAAATATTACCTTATGCCATCTATAAAATAATTTTGATTGTATAAAAATCTCAATAATCTCTTCCACATTGATGCTTATACTACCTATAATAAATAAAAATTTTATTTTAGTATCTAAATAGATAAAAGAAAAAATAAAAAAAATCTTTACCTGAATTGTATATGATGTACTTTTAGATCTACAAAATCATCAAGTATTGAATCTGAACTAAAACTTCAGCAATTTTTTTTATATAAATAATTAAGTTATCTGCAAGAAATTTATCTTTCATTTTATTAGGAAGTCTTATTTTAATAATCTTCATAGTCGAACATACTCTTTCACTCATTACTGTAGACACTGGAAGAATTAAAATAAAATGAACTAATCTATTAATAAGATAAAAAGTTTTCAACTCTATTTCTATTAATCTTTGATATAATGTTAAGAGAGACAATAAATTTTGAAGCTGTGGATGATTTGCTTTTTCAAAATCAAAATATTTTAATTAAAATCTCAAACTTATTTTTTTTATCAATAAAATCAAAAGGATAATATTTTTCTGTAAGATTTCAAATATCAACAATGTTAAATAATTTATAACTATCCCTTGGATCCAAAGCAGAGCAGAGAATCAAAAGTTTAATAGTTTGCTCACTAAACTTATTATTCAATTCCTGTAATTGAAAATCAATAGTAGCATTGAATATATCAAAAGAATAATGGTGCTCTACAATCATATGATCTCATTGGCAACGACCTCTACCTTCAATCTATTGAACATCTTAATTAGGAATGTCAATATCATATCTTTTAGAAAATAATATAACACTATCAAAAAAATTATTCCAACCATCTTCTCTAAGTTTTTGAATAAGGACTTTTGTGCTTGAAATTAAATACATAGCATTCAAAATATATTGAGATTTTTGTTGTAAAGCATAACAAAGAATATCAGTAATGTCCATAATTTCCTTCATCATATGTAAAATAAAAAAAATTCAAAAGATGTAATCATTTCAAGAGCTGCATTAGCATCCCCTTGTTGAGCATAAGTAGATCCATCTTGCTTTAAAATTTCAAACACAGAATAAGTTGCACTAAATATATTTATAAGACTATAAATAGAATAAAAATGAGATCCATAATGAGTATCACTAGCTCATTTTAAAGTACTAATTTGATTAGCACTCTTCCAGTTTTAAGTTCATTAACAGCCAATATATGTGCAATTTCAGCTACTTGAAAAATTTATAATTTATCAAATCACTTACATAAAAAGTCAACAATATTGATAATAAAAGTTAAATGTGAAAAGTGAAGGAACCAGATCTAGGGTTTCAGGGTTAGATCTTGAAACTTTTTCAAGATCAGGTAGCGAAAGACTAAAATAAATCAAAATTTATCTTATAAAATCAGAGAATTTTTAAATCTAAGATTCTATTATATGATTATTACATGATATTAAATCAAAAATTAAAATATAAAAAGCAAGAACTACATGTTGATCATATCAACATGTTTCTATACTACATCTAATGTATGTAAAATATAATAGATCAAATCTATTACCTTGCAAGTTAGACATTCTAACTTTGCTGATCCAGACTTGAGGATGATGTTGTGAGCTGCACATGCATCCGACCTCTAGGAGTCATCCACACGAGTCCACGAATCATGATCAGAAGTCTTGATCCAGAAAATCAGCACAGTATGCTAGTACTGTGCTGATCCTTCTTCAATGATCGATCAGATACCTCCTTCTTCTTGATTTGGACTCTTCAAAAGATGAAAAGTAGGAGAAAGAGTTTTAGATATGAGACACTATCAGAAAACTCACAGATGGAGGAAGAAAAGAGGTGAACTCAGCAACCCTAGAAGAAGACCCTCTTCTTCTTCTCTTTGCTCTCACTTAGACACCTAGTTTTGTGTCTATTATATCTCCATGCCTCAACACCCTTTCTCCCTAATTTTTACATGCCCCAAAAGTCTCTCAATGCTCTATAATTCACAAAAATCTTAAGAATAAATTCATCTTAAATAATGAGATATGAAAAATTCTTGTCTAGGTCAAATACCTAGTCAAAGAAAATCCAAACCGGACAAGACAAGTGGTGCCCAACTCTTGGGCGCCCCCTCCTCCTTTTTCTACCATGGACCACTAGCAAAAGGTGCACAATATGTGCCATAAAAGCTACCAAAATCTTAAAAAAAATCTAGATAAAATCAGTACCATAAGGAAAGAGTTTTGGTTTCCTAAAATTCTATCTCATAGAATTTGAAATCCAAACTAATTCCTACTTTGACTTGGTCCACAACCACATTCCATGTAAGAGAGAAAGAGTGGAAAGCTTTGGGCATGCGTGAAGGTCTGGGAGAGAAGGTTTTGTCATACAAAATAAGAGAGAGTGGGTGTGGGGGGCTAAGGTGGCGCAAGGTGGAATCCTAGTCTTACAAGGATTTAATCTATGACTTGTTCAAATTTGATTTCTCAAATCAAATCAAACCAAAACCAAATCAATCCAACTAAAATAAGTTTTAACCTAATTAAAAACTTATTTTAATCAGATTAAATTAGATTTAAATCTGATTTAATTTTTTAATCGAATTAAAAATTAGGTTGACCCAAGTCCTAATTGGACTAGGACTAGTTTTTCCTAGTACTTGGCTTATCCAATAAATCAATTGGACTTGATCCAATCAAGCCCAAACTAAATCTAATTAAATTATATTTAATTAGACTTAATCTCAACCTATTGGTTTAATCAAATTAAGCTAATTAGTAATCAAATTGCTAATTGATCCTCCTGCAATACTTGCACTAGGTTAAATGTCAATCGTATTGATCGTTTAACCATAGAACGATTCTTAATCGTTGATCAACCATCCGATCGGATCATGAACTATAATGTGTGTGACCTCATAGGTCCGAATTTAAGTTGATAGTATAGAAATAAATTTTTGTACCAATCAAAGTGACCATCTAGCAATGGTACCCGATGGTCGGATAGGTCGAATGTGTAGAACAACATCCTTAGAACTCATGCGGATATAGTTTTCATATAATTCATCTTCTTGACCAAAATGCTCATAGGATACCTCAAAGTTCAACTGTCAACTCTGATCAGGTTGTCCAAATTATATTTCAAAATATCAAATCCATATGATGGATTATCCTGACCAAGATTTTGCTAAATTAAAATACAGTGACTCATTCTTCTCTAACTCTTGGAGTGGTCAATCCCATCTTGATCACACTCCGACTTCGCAAGTACTTGACTATGCCCAGAAGCCTTCTGTCACTGAATTAGAAATTCAGTTAGTCCAGTACCAAAGCACAGTGAGTTGCTTGCAAGTCACTGAAGCGATCTCAAGTCTAAGGGATACTTATATCTATATCCTATCAGAGATATTCTCGATAGCAGAATGCTCTGAAATTGGTCACGTTCAATGATGATGTACCCTTATATCTTATCTGTATGCCATACCAGTGTCTCCATACTCCTTGGTTAAGAGGATAATCAATCCATATGGCCTACAATGATCTATGTTCGATAGAAGCTGTCATCCTTATTAATAGTCCATCATTTGATCGTGAACAGTTTTAAGGACTAATCGATAAATCTTCTCTTTATCGAACCTAAATAGTCCTAAAGACTTCATCACAACAACAGAGTTCATTAGAAGATAAAAATTTGTGATGAAAATATCAAAAATATATTTTATTTATTAATAAATCAATTACAATATAAGGTTGCTCAACCGTCAACAGGTTGATGATTGACTTTTGGGATATATTTTTCAACAACTCCTACTTGTCCTAAAGCTACTCAGCATAGTATCTAATACCCATCTTCGACTTGTGGTTGTCGAACTCCTTTATCGTCAGGGTTTTAGTGAAGGGATTGGTCAGGTTCTCCTTTTCGTCGATCTTCTGAAGGTCGATGTCACCTCGATCTACGATCTTTCGGATCAGATGGAAGCGGTGCAAAATATGCTTCATCCACTGGTATGCTTTGGGTTCCTTCACCTGAGCTATGCACCAGTGCTGTCACAGTAGAGCAGGACCGGACCGTCGACGGAGGGTGCTACTCCGAGCTCGATGATGAATTTTCTCAGCCACACAGCTTCTTTCGCGGCATCCGATGCTGCGATGTCCTCTACCTCACAAACAGAGTCTGCTACAACATGCTGATTGAAACTCTTCCAGCAGATGGATCCACCATTTAGAGTAAAGATATAATCTGACACGCTTTGCTGTCATCATGATCAGATTGAAAGCTGGAGTCTGTGAACCCCACAAGTTTCAGATCTGACTCTCCATAAACCAACCATTAGTCCTTAGTATTTCTCAAATACTTAAGGATAGCTTTAATCACTTTTCAGTAGTTTTCTCCAGGATTAGATTGGTATCTACTCACTACTCCTAGTGAGTATGCCACATCTGACCTTGTACATATTATGGCATACACGATAGATCACACGATCGAAGCATATGGGACTTCACTTATACGTTCTCTCTCTTCAGGAGTTATCGGACAATCCTTCTTAGAGAGAAAAATTCCATGGCCTATCAGTAGATAGTTCTTCTTGAAATTCTTCATGCTGAACCTCTTCAGCACAGTTTCTATGTATGTGGACTGGGTTAATCCAAGCATCCTTTTAGATCTATCTCTATAGATCTTCATCCCTAGGATGTAGGATGCTTCACCCAAGTCCTTCGTGGAGAACTGCAATGACAACCAAACTTTTATTCCCTGTAGTGCGGAGATGTCATTTTTGATTAAGAGAATGTCATCCACGTACAAGATAAGGAATGTCACAACTGGACCATTTGCCCATTTATAGATGCAGGGCTCTTCTCTATTCTTAACGAAGTCATATATTTTGATCACCTTATCAAAATATATGTTCCAACTCTAAGAAGTTTGCTTCAATTCATAAATGAATCTCTGAAGTTTGCACATCTTGGACTCATCTGTGGATGTAAACCCCTCAGATTGTATCATATACATCTCTTCGATCAGCTCTCCATTCAGGAAAGCTGTCTTTACATCCATCTGTCAGATCTCATAATCCAGATGGACAGCTATTGCAAGCATTATCCGAATAGATTTGAGCATTGCCACAGGAGAGAACGTCTCGTTATAGTCAATACCATAATGTTGACGATACCCCTTGGCGACCAGATGGGCTTTATAGATCTCTACCTTTCCGTCTGCGCCGCTCTTCCTTTTGAAGACCCATTTACACCCAATGGGTTTAACCCCTTCAGGTGGGTCAACCAATGTCCATACATCATTGACCTTTATAGATTCTATTTCAGATTTCATGGCTTCAAGCCATTTCTCAGAATCAGATCTCTGCATTGCATCCATATAGGTGATCAGATCTTCATCGTTCTCATCGAGTTCGATGGGATCACCATCCTGGACCAAGAAATCGTAGTATCTGTCCGGCTGACGTGGTACTTTACCGGATCGTCTTAATGGTGTAGGTACATTGGGCTCCAGATCTGATCTAATCAAATCTGACTCAGGTTCAGCTATTGGTGTCGGTCCTTCTACCTGTTGAACTCATCAAGTTCAACCTTAGAGGCAACGGTTCCTTCACCAAGGAATTCTTTTTCTAAAAAGGTTGCTTTAAGACTGATGAATATCTTTTATTCATCAGCATGATAGAAAAAATATCCTTTGGTCTCTTTGGGATACCCTATGAATGTACATTTTTCAGACCTAGGTCCAAGTTTATCTATAACTAATCGTTTGACATAGGTCGGGCACCCCTAGACCTTAAGGTGTGAAAGTGCTGGCTTACGCCCTGTCCATATCTCATATGGAGTCTTAATTACAGACTTACTTGAAACTCTATTTAACAGATAACAGGTCGATTCGAGTGTATATCCCCAGAAAGATATCGGCAAGCTGGCAAAATCCATCATGGATCAGACCATATCTAAAAGAGTTTGATTTCTCCTTTCAGACACACCATTATGCTGTGGTGTTCTTGGAGGAGTCCATTGGGAGAGAATCTTATTCTCTCCTAGATATGTGAGAAATTCATCAGAAAGGTATTTTCCTCCTCGATCAGACCGAAGAGTTTTAATACTCTTTTCAGTTTGTTTTTCTACTTCATTTTGGAATCATTTGAACATTTCAAATGAATCTGACTTATATTTCATCAGATAGACATATCCATATATGGATAGATCATCCGTGAAAGTGATGAAGTAGAAATATCCACCTCTAGTACTTATGCTCATGGGCCTGCATACATCAGTATGTACTAGGTCCAAGAGCTCAGTAGCTCTCTCACCTTTTTCAGTAAAAGGTGACTTGATCATTTTACCAAGAAGGCAGGACTCACAGGTTGGAAGTGATTCACAATCACTGACCTAGAAGATTTTCTCTTGAGTCAACCTGTTTATCCTATTCTTATTTATATGACCTAGCCTACAGTGCCATAAGTAGATATCTGATACACTATCTAATCTAGGGTGCTTGCTTGTAGAATAGACTACGTTAACAGGTTGTGATAACATATACATATCATTGTTTAAATGTCCATAAAAAATAGTAACACTATTCATAATGATATTACAAACTTATTTCTTTATTGAAATTTCATAATCATTTTTGGTTAGAAGGTCTACAGAAATAATATTTAAAAAAAAATTGGGACAAAAATGACAATCATTAAGAACAACAGTATGGGACTCAAATACAAGTTTCAAGATTTCTAATGCTAGAACTGGAACTGATCTTCCATCTCCAACGTTCAGGAACCTCTCATCTTGCTTGAATCTCCTACTGACCTGCAACCCCTGCAACGAATTGCAAATATGGTAAGGGCAATCGGTATCCAATACCCAGTCAGTTATATCACAAATAGAGAAATTGTAAGGAGTTATCATATAAATATCTTGCCCAGCAACTGCTTGCTTCTTTCTCTGCCTGTTCGGATCCACGGAGGCAATGTACCAAGGATAGTTCCTCTTTCAGTGCACCCGCTTCTTGCAAAAGAAGTATTCAGCTTGACTCTTATCGGGCTTGATCTTTCTGGTCTGGCCTTGCACTGATGTCCTAGCCTAAACTTGCACCTTCTTCACTTTCTTCTTCTTATTTTTCTTTCCTTTCTCAAAGGGTCAAAAACTAGAAGATGAACCTCTCACTAAGTTCACCGACTCCTTATGGAGTTGGTGATCCTTCTCAAAGTTCTGAAGCAACCCCAGTAACTCATGATAGTTTACTGCAGACTTTGTCATTCTATAATGAGTGAGGAATGGGAGATAAGACTTGAGCAGCGAGTTCAGTATTGCATCTTTCCTAAGCTACTCATACAAGAAAAAGCCGAGCTTGCTCAAACACTCCATCAGCTCGATCATGTACAATACATGATTAGTGACAGAGGCACCATCCCGCATTTTGACGTTGAAGATGGCACAACTAGTCTTGTGCCTCTCCACATCATCGGGTGTACCAAAGACATCCTCCAACACTTGAAGCATGTCTTTTGGCTGAGCTGTCTCAAATCGACGATTGAACTTGTTGCTCATGGCAGCCAGCATGATGCAGCGCACCATGATCCAGTCACTGAGCCACTTCTGGTAAGTATCTCTGACTATTCCACGTGCATTGGCAGCTGGCTCCTCAGGTGCAGGATCTGTTATCAAATATAGGATCCGTTTATGCTCTAAGACTATCTTCAACTTTCGGTACTAGCTACCGAAGTTGGATCTCACCAACTTATCATTGTCCAATAATGATCGGAGCGATAGGGAAGTGGCCATATCTGCACAAAGAAAAACCATAACCTAATTAGTAATTGATTCATTAAACCTAAAGATTTGGACTTTAATCAAAAGATTTCTCCCACTATTTTATTCGAATTGGTAGCCTCTACCTCCAATTCGAAAAATTACCTTAATTCCTTAGTCGGTACTAGAATTCACTTAGACTGCACACAAGCCCAACTTTGGTTGGCCAATACATGTACATCTAAGGATAGGTTCATAACCAATTATTTTTCTAAATAATTTTTAGTAATTTTAATTTTGCCCCAGTCCCTAATCAGTAGGCTTTGGCCTTCACTGAAAAGGTCTAGTTAGGTCCAACCATTAACATGACCATACTTGGCCCATCTAGCTAATGGATGATTAGGTCCAACTTTGGTTGGCTAACCTAACAACCATTTAGAATGATGCAATCAATAAATCATATTATGAATGACAATTCCATCAGCCAATAAGCATCAGGCCTTTGGATCTCCAATGATTATCCAACTGATGGACCCATTATCATCCACTTAATGGGAGGCTATGATCTAGTTATCACCATAACTATTTCATTTTAAGGACCTAATAATTTTAGAAGATTTAATTGATTTAGAGGAGGAGGTTAGATGAACCAGCTTATCATGATCCTTCCACTGGCTTCATCAAGTCAGCTTAAGGGAGACCATTAAATGGGCTGGTCTAGGAGCACCTAAATCAGTCATACTGATTTACCTAGCTGACATGGGTCAGCTCAAAATAGTCAAGTGATCCGATCAAAACATAATTTCACCAAGAGGCAAGGTAAGTTCGATCGGTGGGAGGATCTGCCAAAGCTTACCTTAGACATCATCAGAAATGGTCAGGTAAGCGGGCTGCTAATTAAAAACCATTGATCTGGTTTACCTTAGATACTAACTGATTTAATTAGTTTTGATTAGATCAACCTAACAGTTCGTGCCAGATCGCTTAGTCAAGAATCAAGTTTATTTGGTTCTTGTTAAAGACATGGACTTGACCAACTATAACTATTGTAATTGATTTAGAGAATCCTTGACCTAATCTAAGACAATAATTGATTATATTTAGTCAATTCTCTAATTAAATCCATCTTTAATCTAACCTTAGATCTAACCCAATTAATGGACCTAATTCTCACTAACCCATTAACCCAATGTGTTATGGTTTGGGTCTTAGGTTCTTCAATTCACAATCCTAGAACCTAATCAAACAACTTCTTAATTTTCAATTAAGTTTTGGGCTGAGGGTTGGAGTTCGGCTTTTCGAAAATAATTTTTACGTTTGTAAAATATTTTTACAACATGGTTCTTACCAACCAAGTTGCATGTTTGATTCATAATCAAAATGCAAGTGAAATAAGCATGAAACTACTTTAGATCTAATCTAAACAGATTCATGTAATTGAAATAATTTTAACTTTAAACTGTACAAATTTTTCAGACAAATATATGATGGTTCTTTGCATGAAAATTATTAACAAAAAGATTTTATTTTAGATTTAAATATTTTTTAAATCTAATAAATTATAAATTTAATCTAGATCATATCTAACAAATTTATGATTAAAGATAGATCTACACGAACTAGGATAACCTTTGCACTGTAAGGGGTAAATCTTACAGCAGGACAACCTACAGTTCGTGATTGATCTAAAAATTTTAATTTCAGATTTAACAATCAGATTATAAATTAGATCTAATGTAAGAAATAATCTAAGCATGTATAAATAATCATGTAATAAACAATCTGGGCTCTAATACCAATTGAAGGAACTAAATCTCAGGTTTCAGGGTTAGATCTTGAAACTTTTTCAAGATCAGGTAGTGGAAGACTAAAATAAATCAAAATTTATCTTATAAAATTAAATAATCTTTAAATATAAGATCTTATTATATAATTATTATATGATATTAAATCAAAAATTAAAATATAAAGAGCAAGAACTACATGTTGATCATATCAACATGTTTCTATACTACATCTAATGTATGTAAAATATAATAGATCAGATCTATTACCTTGCAAGTTAAACGTTCTAACTTTGCTGATCTAGGCTTCAGGATGATGTTGTGAGCCATACATGCATCCGGCCTCTAGGAGTCATCCACACGAGCCCATGAATTACGATCAGAAGTTCGGATCCAGAAAATCAGCACAGTATGCTAGTACTGTGCTGATCCTTCTTCGATGGTCAATCAGATACCTTTTTCTTCTTGATTTAGACTCTTCCAAAGATGAAAAGTAGGAGAAAGAGTTTTAAATGTGAGACACTATTAAAAAACTCACAGATGGAGGAAGGAAAGAGGTGAACTCAGCAATCCTAGAAGAAGATCCTCTTCTTCTTCTCTTTGCTCTCACCTAGATACCTAGTTTTGTGTCTATTATATCTCCATGCCCCAACATCCTTTCTCCTAATTTTTACATGCCCCAAAGGTCACTTAATGCTCTATAATCCATGAAAATCTCAAGAAGAAATTTATCTTAAATAATGAGATATGAAGAATCTTTGTTTAGGTCAAATACTTAGTCAAGAAAAATCCAAATAGGGCAAGACAAGTGGTGCCCAACTCTTGGGTGCCCCCTCCTTCTTTTTCTACCATGGACCACCAGTAAAAGATGCACAATATGTGCCATAAAAGTCATAAAAATCTCAAAAAAAATTTAGGTAAAATCAATGCCATAAGGAAAGAGTTTTGGTTTCCTAAAATTCTATCTCATAGAATTTGAAATCCAAACTAATTCCTACTTTGACTTGGTCCACAACCATATTCCATGTAAGAGAGAAAGAGTGAAAAGCTTTGGACATGTGTGAAGGCCTGGGAGAGAAGATTTTGTCACACAAAATAAGAGAGAGTGGGCATGGGGGGCTAAGGTGGCGCAAGGTGGAATCCTAGTCTTACTAGGATTCAATCTATGACTTATTCAAATTTGATTTCTCAAACCAAATCAAACTAAAATCAAATCAATCCAATTAAAATAGATCTTAACCTAATTAAGAATCTATTTTAATCAAATTAAATTAGATTTAAATCTGATTTAATTTTCTAATCGAATTAGAAATTAGGTTGATCCAAGTCCTAATTGGACTAGGACTAGTTTTTTCTTGTACTTGGCTTATCCAATAAATTAATTGGACTTGATCTAATCAAGTTTAAACTAAATTTAATTAAATCATATTCAATTAGATTTAATCTCAGCCTATTGACTTAATCAAATTAAGTCAATTAGCAATCGAATTGCTAATCGATCCTCCTGCAACACTTGCACTAGGTTAAATGTCAATCGTATTGATCGTTTAACCCTAGAACGATCCTTAATGTTGATTAATCATCCGATGGGATCGTGAATTCTAATGTGTGTGACCTTATAGGTTCGAACCTAAGCCGATAGTATAAAAATAAATTTCTGTACCAATCGAAGTGACCATCTAACAATAGTACCCGACGGTCGAATAGGTCGAATGTGTAGAACAACATCCTTAGAACCCATGCGGATATAGTTTTTACATAATTTATCTCTTTGACCAAAATGCTCATAGGATACCTCAGAGTTTAACTGTCAACTCTGATCAGGTTGTCCACATTGTATTTCAAAATATCAAATCCATCTGATGGATTACCCTGGCTAAAGTTTTGCTAAATTGAAATACAGCGACTCATTCTTCTCCAATTCTTGGAGCGGTCAATCCCATCTTGATCACACTCTGACTTCGCAAGTACTTGATTGTGCCCAGAAGCCTTCTATCACTGAATTAGAAATTTAGTTAATCCAGTACCAAAGCACAGTGAGTTGCTTGCAAGTCACTGAGGCGATCTCAGGTCTAAGGGATACTTATACCTATATTCCATTAGAGATATTCTCGACAGCAGAATACTCTGAAGTTGATCATGTTCAATGACGATGTACTCTTACATCTCACCTGTATGCCATACTAGTGTCTCCACAGTCCTTGGTTAAGAGGACAACCAACCCATATGGCCTACAGCGACCTATGCTCGATAGAAGCTGTCATCTTTATTAACAGTCCATCATTTGATCGTGAACAGTTTTAAAGACTAATCAATAAATCTTCTCTTTATCGAACCTAAATAGTCCTAAGGACTTCATCACAACAACAGAGTTCATTAGAAGATGAAAACTTATGATGAAAATACTAAAAATATATTTTATTTATTAACAAATTAATTACAATATAAGGTTGCTCAACCATCAACAGGTTGACAATTGATTTTTGAGACATATTTCTCAACAATAAGAATCCATGGACAAAAATTATCTTTCTAGATACTGCAATCATGACCAACTGTTGCCTATGAGCAAAACAATGCACATAATATATATGAAGACAATCATTAAGAAATAAAGCTTGTAATCCTTTCCATTCACCATGTATATTACTAGCTCTATCATATCCTTAACCACGTATGTTTTGAATATCAAGATAATGATGAGAACAAATAGAAGATACTTTGTTCTTAAGAGTTAATGCAAATGTATCAGTGGCATGAGCAATATCAGAAAAAAAATGTTCTCCTATCCAACCATCCTTATCAAAAAATCTTAAAATTAGAGTCATTTGCTCTTTTTTAGACTCATTGCATGCCTCATCGATAATAATATAAAATTTAGAATCTCCAATATCCTCACGTATCTTATTATGCACTTTATTTACAAGAACATGCAAAATCTCTTTTTGAATCTCATGTAAAGTATAATTAGCTACAATAGATACATTTTCTAAAATAACATTTGCAATTTTATCATTATATAAAGCTAAAAGACTAATCATCTCAAAAAAATTTTCTCAATTTTTTGAGCTAATAGTCTTGTCAGGACCTCTAACACAACCTTAAAATACAAGCCAACAAACAACATTAATAGAAGTTTGGACTCGCAATCTATTATTTTGAATTTATTCAGAATACTGAGTATGCATAACTTTATTTATATATCTAGATTGATTCATTAAATCAGCATAAGACTTTACAACATTATTATGCGGTGAGCAAGGATTCTCCCTAATGTGATTAAGAAAATCACATCATTTTCCATCATTTATTTTTTTTAATTTTTAAAATACTTAGCTATAAATACATCCCAAGTAGATCATCCACTAGGTTTTATATTAAAAAGATAATAAAGAAGACAAAATGCAGCATCTTTACTAGGAGCATATTCAGGCAAAGAGAAAAATTATATAAACCAAGAAGTTTGAAAATGACAGTATTACTTTTCAGATAATGGATAATTGAATAATCGAGATTGGTATGGTCCAGCTCTGAGATAAGCTCATTGAATTTCATCATATTGATTTATTGGATATTCCTACATTTGTGGATGTAATCTAGGATCACGTTCTAAATAAACAATGTTAATGTTTAAAAGATTGATCATAATTATGTTCAATTCTAAGAGATTTGGAAGGATGTCCTTTAGATTCTGAAATTTTAATATTGAAATCTAATAATCTAATATCTTTATTCAACTGCATATCTTTCGTTTTGAAAAAAGAATCAAAACTTTTTTGTTTTCCTATGAAACTTACAATACATAAAATTAATCTATAAATTAGAAAACTAAAAAAATACAATAATGAGATAAAAAATTAACTAGCAATAACCATAATAATTGGAACATAGAAAAGTAAAAAAAGAAAAAAAATGTACCACACGTTTGCAATAGTCTAACCTATTTCTAGCTCAGAGGACTAGAATTACAAACTTATACAAATGAAAAAGATTTTGATCTTCTTTAGTTTGAAAGCCAAGAAGCAACCACTTCTTTGTGAGAGACCAACCAGTGTCTAGCTCAAATGATCGGAGTTATCATGAAATGCAACAAGTACTCTTGAGTTTGTAACTCTGTAAGTATTCAAAGGTTTGCTGCAAAAGAAATTTTGTAAGTATTTAAAGTAACTCTATCAGAAACTCTGTGAAAGTGTAACTCTAGTATTTGAAGGTTTACTGTAAAAGAAAATGTGTAAAAACCACTATTTAACAAGAAATATTTAAATAAAAAAGGTTGAAGAATAAATAAACAATAGTTATTTGTTTAATAAGTTTACTATTTTCAATAGATAATTAATATAAATGGTTGAAGAATAAATAAACAATGGTTCTTTCTTTGAAAAATTTACTATTTTCAAAAAAATTAATATATAAATTAATTATATGATTTTTTTTCAAACTCATGGACTTGTAATGTATGTAAGACTAAAATGTTGGGAGGGGCACCATATATATAAATATATAAGTAGTAAATATTTTAAAATTTTTTGAGAGGGCAGTGGTCCCCTTGATCTCTCTTACCCTCTGCCATTAACTCCAATAATAGCCATAGCATCAACTATGTACCTTCTCTATAGCTACTTCTTCGATCTTAGTCTAATAGTAGCTAAATGGTTGTCCACCAAAACTAATGTGATACTGCTATGCAAAGTCTCACAAAAAATAATGTGACAACAGTTTCACGAGATCCCACTAGAGATCATGTGACGATGACTATATAAGATCCCACCAAAGATAATGTAACAATGACTATGCAGTATACCACCATGTATGCCACAAAAGATGTTTTGGCATTTTTTCTGTCTAGTTCGGATAAGTTCTAAGGAACTCAGTTAATTGGTAGAGTACAACACTATCTTCCACAACAATAAGATTAGTGTGCAAGGATATGCCACCAACATCTAATCAGCCAGAAAGATGATGTAGAGTTTAAAGGGAAAATAGAGAGTACTATGGGTCAAGGTTCCAATGCTTTCATTTTTAAGAACTTTTAGTACTATTACACTATCACTCGAGTGTATATGGATAAAGGAATGTAATAGTAGATTATGATAAGAGGATGCAGTGCTAGATTAAAGCTAAGATTGGGGTGTAGCGCTAGATTATGGTAGAAAGCTATATTATGTATACCCCTAAGATAATAGGTAGATTAAAGCTAAGATAAAGATAAAGATTCATTAGACTGAATATTAAATAGTTCATATAAGATATACTTTTAACTTTTTTATACTAACAAATAATAATTGCATATTTTAATGGTTGCTCTCATATCTAGCCTCCGCTTCTGGTAGTTTTGATAATCGATGCCAGTTATCCTTTACTACGCATATTCGTCAACATGATTGCTTGGCAATTATCAGATCAATTATCATATCTTTCTGGTGTAAGACATGGTTCCATGTTTCAGGCTATCTAAAGAACCGCTTTAATCATCTCCATCTACGTCCTTATATAGTAATTGATCACAGCCAAATTTTAAGATTTCAGCCTAAGGTTTCTTTCCTTTGGTCTATACTCTCACATTCGGTGAAATTTGTTATGGTTGAACTTTCTCTAGTTCAGAAAGAGTCATGCAGATCTCATCTACTCTAGTTTCACCGCATCTAACTCATACAGTACTTACTTCCGACCACCAGCTAGATTATTGAGATACAATATAAATAAGTATGAATATTTTAGTTTTTGTTAAATGGTGGCCCTAACCCAAGAGCAATCATGTGAATAACTGCTTCAATATTAGATATTATCCAATAACACTATCTTTTTAACTTTATCTCCAAGGATAGATACTCATTGAGCTTCCAACTGACTCGTCTTAATTATCTCCTTAAACCACTCCTTAGATTGATGAATTTCAAAACATAAGACCCATTAGGAAGATCTTATCTCACCGATCAAATCTTAATGGTCATGGACCATAACTAAACCTCATTTGCTTGCTTCTGCACCAACACTCTTTTGGTATTTCTTCTTTTGCAAGATTGGAATTCTAGGAGAAAATGGGGTTTATAATCAAAGAATCCTGACTTTAGCAACATCAAGCAAGTTCCTTCCCATTCTTAGACAATGTTCCCTCATTCTAGTTACCCTCTTTTATCCACCTTTTCTATACATTCTTCCTAACCACATTACTTTGAGATGTCAACATTGGCAATTAGCTCTTATGATTGTTTCCTTCCTAATCTCAAGACTTAAAATGACTCTTGTTATGATCACTATTATTATTTTGGTATATATAGCTAATATAAGATCCCAATCCAACCTTATTCTCAAATTGATTGCGGGCCAACCAACGGGATTTTTCATTTCTTGATTATTACAAAAGGGTCAACAAAGAACATGGTCCTCCTCCCAAGTGACATTGGAGTCCGAACCCAAGCAAAAGTTGGTTGCGTTAGATTAGACAGGAACACAACCCAACGCTTGTTCTATTGCTTGTAACTACTCGATGACATGGCTTATAATTTGAAAATGATATGGCTTTTGGCAGATGTGGGATGGAGAATTTTCCTTTGATTTCTTGAGATTTTTTGTGAATTCTGAGGGGGAGAGCTTTCTCTCTCCTATCCATTTAGCAGGTATCAAGATATTTATTTTCCTGTCCTAATTTTTATTATTTTAACATTTAGATGAAAGCTTTGAAACTTGAATTAAGACTGCCGAAACCAGATCTTAATAGACCCCACTAAATGCTGCAAAAAATTTCTGGTTGTTGGTTGCTATTGTCTGTAGTGCATAATGTGAGTTTTATTGCTCCTTTTATGTTTAAATTAGTGCAAAGGTTGAATACAACATAGTTCACCATCATTTTTCCAACTGCTAAACAAGTAATAGAACATGCAACTACTTGCAAGATAAGAAGAAATAGAAGGGATTTAGCTTTCTCAGCTAGATCTATTACCCATACTGTAAATACTTTATTGCTTCTAATAAAGGGGTGGTAAAACCTCCCACTTTATCCAAAAAAAAAAAAAAGATAAGAAGAAATAGGAGAACAGGGAGGAAAGATTTAACTGAATGAGGGGAAAAAAAAAAAGAAGTGGAGAGGAAGCACCTACATAACATGAAGAAGTGAAGAGGTTCTCACTATGTTCTCTAGTATTTGACATGGTTCAATACAGATCATAGATCCTCAAATCAAGGAAAATTCCAAGTCCTGTTCAGTAAATCTCAAGAGCTTAATATCTTTGACCAACCACCATATATTCTTAATCCACTCTCTCTCCTTTTCCTATGGTTGGTCCCTAGTTGGCTCCATTAGTTAATGGAAGAGAGAGTATCAAATGATCCCTTATGTGCTTGTTTTTGCTCTGAAGGCAGTCTGCTCCATCTTCATGGTGGGCTTTGAGAGAATCAAAGGTTATCTTCCATTGTCCTCTCACTGCATCAACTGACCCTCTAATGACTCTCAAGATGTTTCATCTCAGCCTTACATTAAATAGAGATCCTAGCAAAATTTAGAGACCGAAAAAATAACCAAGCAAAAGCTGATTCCATTTCAAAAAATCATGTTCCAAATTTAGTACTCAAGTTATATAAACGTGATTCCTAGTGGCAGACTATAGGCTTTGTGACTCTCGCGTGCATTAAATTTGTTGTTATATGGCAGTTTGCCACTAGTCATTGGGCAGAAATGACAAAGGATTCTCTGCCATTAGCTACTTCCTAGTTAGACAAATAGAATAGAACAGAAGGAAAGAAGAAAAGAAACCCCTGCTAGGCAAAGACTTCACAAGTTGGAGCAGCATTTTCAAAAACAAAATAATAAGTAGATTCGGTTCTTATCTTTTACAACCAGGGGTCCATAGCTCAGTGGTAGAGCATTTGACTGCAGATCAAGAGGTCACCGGTTCGAACCCGGTTGGGCCCTTTTAAATTTTTTTCTCAATATTCTACAAAATTAAAGCTCCATATATATATATAAAAATATATTTTATCATTTCAAAAGCATGGTTAAAAATATTTATTTTTCTGTTATAATTATTGGAATACTAAATGATTAAAGTTGCGCAACAATGATGGAATTTTTTTCATTGATTTGGACCTTTATTAGTCTTTTTATTCTTAATTTCAAAAATAAATACTATATATTTTTATTATTTATAATTATTTTATAATTTCTAGAAAACTATGCTAAATATGAAAATATTAATTTTTTTTTACTTTGCAATTTTTCTAAAAATTTATACATTTATTTTATTTTACAATTATTGCAACATTGAAAGATCAAAGTTGGATTATTCTAGAAAAGGAAAAAATGATGAAAATGAATTCTAAAAATACCTAAAAGTTTATTTGTTTTGCTTCTTTAAATTATTATAGAAATATTTATTTTTTCTTTTACAATTACTAGAAAATTGAATGATCAGTATTGCAGTGCTCCAAAAAAAGATGAAAAATACTTAAAAAATATTTAGTTATTTCTTTCTTTCCATGTTGTGATTGTTGTAAGAAAAACTGTACATTTCTTCCTTTCATTACAATTATTGCCACCTTGAATGATCAAAAATTTAAAATAAAAAAAAAAAATTGAAAAGAAATTCTAAAATAATTATGTATTTATTTTATTCCTTATTAAAGTTGATGTCCAAAAAGCTATACATCTTTCTCTTGTTACATAAGAGGTGGGTTTGGCCATCTCAGTAATGTTGTGCTGTTGACAAATTTATTGGGCAATGAAAGCTTTGGATCTAAGTTTAATTTTTTCACAAGTTATCAAAAAGCATTCCCTATCCACAAAAAAGTTAGTTATTAAATGGCACTGTAGGTTCCCTTTTACGTACCCACATTAGTTCATATATTGATGGCGGCGATAAAAGTTCTTTGCAATGAATGATTGCTCAAGATCCAGAATAAGATAATAGGATTGAAGTATATCATAGCATCGAACAAAGCCACTAATGAAGCCAGACCATATTCGGCCGTCCATATCGATCAACTTCAAGGTAGTCTGCAGCTGAGGGCTTGATTAGAGAACTCAACCAAATGGTGGATGTTGAGAGATCGGCAACTGATGTTCTTCGGTGCAAACTCATTTCGGCCTAGCAGATCTCCACTGACCTTTTAGTGGCTTTGAGCAAAGATAGGGCCACACAGACTGAACTTTGTATCCAACTTGCAGAAAGCACAGCGGTGGCCAAACATGCCAAGACCACTATTAGACTGTTGGAGAATTAGCTCGCTTCGACTTTGCGTGATGCGACTCTTCCAATCACTGATGTATTAGCCCAGAAGGTCGACATCGGCTTCAAGAAATATAGAAATTGTTAGATGTATATCCTAGAAATCAATATGGCTAATATATTGTAATAAGTCTAAGGCATAATTTTGTACTTAATATATTGATTTGATCAATAAAAGGAGTAAATTTTATTTTCATTCAAAAGTGATGTATCCTTGAATCGTCTATGAAATTAATACTTCGATACATATTCTCAAAGTATTGAGAATTAGAGGTATGTATAATTAATTCCTAAATACTCCTGATCATAATATCATCATGAGGATGGTGATCGATCCGGATAGACCAGCGCACAGATCATCTTCTTCGGGATAGATGAGTCTCTAGTTTACAGTATAAAAATACTGAGCGATAAGTACGGATAGTTGTTAGAAAATAACTAGTATTGAGCATGACAATATGAGAGATCACTTGGATTTCTAATCAATCACTAGTGATCATCTCGATGTTGTAGTTATGTGAATGGTCCTTTGATCTACGATGGTATGACTGCTCGTAATGAGACTGCTGGAGTTTAACTAACACATAAATATGGCCTCATTGAAATCTTATAGTGGATGTTGACGATAGTTAGTCCACTATAGGAGTAGGGTGCACATCTAGATAGAATCTATCGATCTTGATAGAGAGGAATAGTTCTATGAGATTTGAGAGGCTAAATTTGAGAGTTTGTGACCACAGCAGTGTGATAGATGAAAAAAAATTTTCATAAGGATCATAATTAGACTTGAGCTAATCGAATCCATCATATGACTGATGATCAGGTTTGATGATTTATCCATGACCTGCCATCTAGTTGGGACTCACGATAGAGGGACTGAATCATATATAAACTACACTTTATGGTTCTTTATCGATTCTACTGGGTTGCCACTTCATACTGCTGGTATTACTGGTGGATTGTGAGAGCTCACTAAGATTGCTCTGGATCGACAATCCTTGATAAGTTAGAGTAGAATCATTCTGATCCATTGAAAAGAGTTTCAATAATACTATAATAGAAATCATAGTATATCTCACTATCAGATAGAATTGAACTTATGGGATCACACAATAAAGAGATTAGATTTGAAATAAGTAATTGAGCTTATGAAGTCTCAATTAGGTTTAGAAAAATTCTATTTGGTTTAAGATAACCTTATTAGCACATGGTTTAACTCAATTTACTCTTTGTATTTGAATTTCTTATTTGATAAGATTAATTTAAGTTAATTACTTACTAATAACCTAAATGAATTAGATTTATTGGACTCCAATTATTGGGTGCCTAGGATTTTGGATCATATGAATTAAGAGATCAAATCCTTAATCATTTTTCTTGATTGTTTGCATGGGGCGCCACTTGATTTGATCAAGTTGGGTGTGCCCACCTAAAAGAGGATGTGTGGGACCAACTTGGGGCATCTCCTAGGCCCCATGTGGCATGTGAAAAGTGGATGCAAAGGCTCCAATAGTTGGTGCCTAATAGATCTCCTAAAAGGGGTCAAACATCTAAGGTTATAAGGATTCCTAATGCAAGAGGATTTGTATTAAGGGGCTATTTAATTTTGAATAGGATTCAAACTTTTTACCTATTTAAAGGAGCCTTCTTTAAGACTCTTAATATTAGAATTTCAGTAGCTCCCATGTGTCCTAAGAGTCTCCACACCTCTCCCTCTCTTCTCCCTTTGGATCCAACGTCCAAAACTAGTTGGGCATCCTCCATCTCCATGCCCAAAAGGAGCTTAGATGTCCCCTTTTCTTTGCTGGTTTTCAGACTTTGATTGCTTCATAATCAAGAAAAGAAGAGCAAGAGAAGAAGAAAAGAAAAAGATCAAGAAAAGGATCAAAGAGTTGATCACAATTCAGGCTTTGTTCAGATTCGTAGGGTGATTGTTCTTGAAGAAGAAAGATCAACACCAAAGAAGACTATTCTAGACTGATCCTAAGTAGATACCCATAAAGGCTGGATACTTGCGTAGCTTAGGAAGAACCTACTCTCCTCCATATTTAAATTTGAAGAAAGAAATTATAAAATAGGTATGTGATTCGATCACATATTTAATTTCAGCATAAAATTCAGTGTGTGTTCCATTTCAGCATATGATGTAGGTCTATGTGTTTTT
>NC_026004.2:83379067-83582166 GCF_000442705.2 Elaeis guineensis | reverse complement strand
ATTATGGACCTAATCCATCTAACCCATTGACTCACAAGTTTATACAATTGTCTTAGGTCTTAATTCACAATTCTAGACCTACTAGACAACACTTAATTCTTTTAATTAAGTATTTGGGTTGATGGATCAGGATTTGACATTTTTGAAAATAATTTTTAAATTTGAAAAGTTTTATTTTTTGTTCACCAAATATGTTGACTCATTTCATAAATAGATCAGCACATTTTATAAATAGCAATCCTATTGCTAATTACATAATAGAAAATAACTCAATCAAAATAAATCATGAATATTCTTTTAGATCTAATCTAACACATTCATGATAAATTTCATAATTGAACCTTTATAATTAATTCTTTTCGCTGCTTCATCTGCATGGGATATAATTGCAGCGGTACCCCTACCGTCATAGGAGACCCCATCGAATGGGAGGAGAGGGCCTTTAAACCCTATTTTTCTCCTATGACCGGACGGCCATGGCAACCAACCCAATTCGATTACTTGCTACTTGGATCAAGTATATCTAAATATACCAATTTCAAAATTTAAATTTCAAATTTCAAATTTCAAATTTTAAATTTTGAATTTCAAATTTCAAACAAATTTCAAAATTTTGAATTTCAAATTTTAAATTTTAAATTTTAAATTTTAAATTTCAAATTTCAAATTTCACTCAAATTTCAAATTTTGAATTTCAAATTTTGAATTTCAAAATTCAAAATTCAAATTTTGAATTTCAATTTTTTTTTGAATTTTGAATTTCGAACAACTTTCAAAATTCAAATTTTAAATTTTAAATTTTAAATTTTAAATTTAAACTTTTAGATTACAACTTAATCTATGCATACAAATATATATATCATATCTAAGAACCCGCTCTGATACCATTTGTGGGAAAATTCAGTGCAGGGGTAAAATGGTAATTTTAAATTTTTTTTCAAAATCATGATTTTATAGTGAAAAAATATTAATTAATCTAATTAATTAATATAAATTTATCCTGCACTAGGATCTAAATATGATATATAGCATGCATGCATTTAAATTTGAAATTCGAATTTGAACAATAAATACTTTATTGTAATGTGTTCAGAATACAATACCTTTGTGCGGGTAGTAGATCGCCACAATCTGATTACCGTCGGGAGAATCTAATCATTGTGATGCAGCCACACAGTATGTCTGATCTCTGTGGATCATCCACATGAAGCTCTCGGTCTGATCGACTCCTCACGAGTGCTAGCTCGTTGTAGAGCCCTTTTGACGGTCGATGCTGATTGAACTCCTTCGATCGATGTCTGTCAATTTTTTGGATGCTTCGGATCATCAACAGACATGCTTGAGAGGATGTTGAAGATCTTTCTGAGATTTTGTGGGCTCACGATACTCGTAGCTCACTTTCTCACTTCCCGAACCCCAGGCTAAAACTCTAGGGAACTCACCGAAAACCTTGCACCCTTTTTTCTTTTTTTTCTTTCTTTTTCTCTTGGAAGGATATAGACTTCTTTCTCATGCACAAGACTTCTCACGCCCCAGAATTTTTCTCCAAAAATCTTCTTCTTTCACATCCCACTCTTCTTCTCCTTTTATAACAACGTCAAACGTCTTATCCAAAAGAAAGGATAAAGATGAGTAATTGCACATTTGAATTCAAATCAAATTTTGAATTCAAATGGACACCAACTCATCCCCTATCCACTAAAGGTGTGAGGCATGGCTTAAATTATGCATGAAGTGATTTCATGAGAAACCTTTTCTCGTGTAATAAATAGGGCGTAAAAAAAGGGATAAGGTACAAAGATTGATTGTCCATTCAAATTCAAACTTTATTTTGAATTTGAATGGCCAACCAATCATCCTTATCCATCCATTTGGCACATTAAAGTGGGGCATGGAGAGGGCTTGGCATGAGGAAAAAATTTATGAGAAGTTCTTTCTCATGAATCCAAATGGGTGCAATGGAAGTGAGGTGGCGCATGGAGATTGGGTAAAGGTGGTTTAATTATTTAAACCAACCAAATTGAACCAAATAAGTTAGGTCCAATTAGACTAATTTAAACCCAATTTAATTAGGCTTAATTAGGCTCAATAAAATCTTAATCAAATTAGAAATTGACTAAGCCCAACCCCTGATCAAATCAGGGACCAAACCATCTCGACGATTAGGTCAACTCTTAACATAATCAGGTCAAACCCAACTGAATCTAATTCAATTGGACTTGATCCAAAAATAATTACTCAATCAAATTGAGTTAATTAGTGATCAAATCACTAATTAAACTTCTTATAAATACTGAGTCCAAATCCGATGGGCAATCAGGCATTAGAATTCATCGATATGTAAACCTGATCGAAAAATTCCAACCAGTGGGACTCTTGACCCCGGTACCCATAATGTGTGGAACTCGTGATCAGAAAATCTTGATTCTTGATCACTGAGTCCCAAACATATAGGATTCTACATCAACCATCAGATCAGATAAGAAGCTCTAATGTGTGTGACCCTGCAGGTTCGAACCTAAGTCGGTAGCACAGGAACCAATTCCTGTACTAATCGAAGTGATCATCTAGCAATGGTACCCGACGATCGGATAGATTGAATGGTTGCAATCGCAATACTCAGAACCTATGTGAATATGGTTACTGTATAATTCATCCTTTTGACCTCTGTATTTAGGATGACTCAGGGTTAAACTGTCAACCCTGATCAGATCATCCGAATCGTGCTCAACTCAAACAGTCCTGTGACTCCTCACAAGGACTACCCTGGCCAAGGTTTTGCTAAATTAAAATATGACTGTATACAGCTTCTAAACTGGAGTGGTCAATCCCATCTTGACACACGCACCGACAAGTCAAGTACTTGACTACACCCAGCAGCCTTCCGTCACTGAATTAAAAATTTAGGTAGTCCAGTGCCTAAGTGCAGTGAGTTGCTTGCAAGTCACCGTGGTGGTCTCAAGTCGGAGAGATATTTATACCCATATTCCATCATAGCAAATCTTGACAGCAGAAATAGCTTCGGAGTCGATCACATTCAGTGCAGATGTACCCTTACATCTCACCTGTATGCCATACCAGTGTCTCCACACTCATTGGTTAAGAAGACAACCAACCTATATGGCACACAACGATCTATGCTTGATAAACATTATCGTCCTTGGTAACAATGTTTTATTTGGTCGCGAATAGATTTAAAGACTAAACGATAAATCCTCCTTTGTCGAGTCTAAATAGTCCTAAGGACTTCACCACAACATAGGAGTTCATTAGAAGATGAAACATTTTATGATGAAAAATATCAAAATAATTTTTATTAATTTATAATTCATGTACAAATATAAAAATGAGCACAATCGTCAACAGACTAACGATTGACTTTGGGATACTATTTTCAACAATCTCCCACTTGGCCTAAAGCCAATCGGTGCAGTATCTAATACCCATCTTCAACTTGTAGTGGTCGAACTCCTTCACCGCAATGGCTTTAGTAAATGGGTTAGCCAGGTTCTCCTTTTCGTCGATCTTCTGAAGATCGATGTCACCTCGATCCATAATTTTTCGGATAAGATGGTAGCGGCACAGAATATGCTTCGTCCACTGGTGTGCCTTTGGTTCCTTCGCTTGAGCAATGGCTCTAGAGCTGTCACAGTAGAGCAGAACTGGACCAACAAGGGAGGGTGCTACTTCGAGCTCGATGATGAATTTTCTCAGCCACACCGCTTCTTTGGCAGCATCTGATGCAGTGACATACTCCACCTCGCAAACTGAATCAGTCACTGTGTGCTGCTTGAAACTTTTCCAGCAGATAGCCCCACCATTATGGGTAAAAATAAATTCCGACACACTTTTACTGTCATCATGATCAGACTGGAAACTAAAATCTGTAAACCCTATAAGTCTCAAGTTCGATTCACCATAAACAAGCCACTGGTCCCTAGTATTTCTTAAATACTTCAGGATGGTTTTAACAACCTTCCAGTGATTCTCTCCTAGATCAGATTGGTATCTACTCACTACCCCTAATGAGTATGCCACATCTGGTCATGTATATGTCATGGTGTACATGATAGATCCCACTGCCGAAGCATATGGAATCCTACCTATACGCTCTCTCTCTTGAGGTATTGTCGGATAATTTCTCTTCGAGAGAGAAATTCCATGGCCTATCGGAAGATAGCCTTTCTTGGAATTCTCCATTCTGAACCTCTTCAGCATAGTATCAATGTACGTGGACTGAGATAAACCAAGTAACTTTTTAGATCTATTCCTATAGATCCTCATCCTTAGGATGTAGGAAGCTTCTTCCAGATCCTTCATGGAGAACTGTGACGACAGCCAAATCTTTATTCCCTGTAATGTAGGGACATCATTTCTGATTAAGAGAATATCATCCACATACAATACAAGAAATACTACTACTGGACCATTAGCCCACTTATAAATGCATGGCTCTTCTCCGTTCTTAACAAAGCCATATGTCTTGATCATCTTATCAAAACGATGTTCCAACTCCATGATGCCTGCTTAAGTCCATAAATGGATCTCTGTGGCCTGCACACCTTAGACTCATCTGTGGATGTGAATCCTTCAGGTTGTATCATATACATCTCTTCATCCAGCTCTCCATTTAGGAAAGCTGTCTTCATATCCATCTGTCAGATTTTATAGTCCAGATGGACAGCTATCGCAAGCATAATCCGAATAGATTTGAGCATTGCCACAGGAGAAAATGTCTCGTCATAGTCTATACCATAACGTTGACGATATCTCTTGGCAACCAGACGGGCTTTATAGGTTTCCACCTTTCCGTCTACGCCTCTCTTCCTCTTGAAGACCTACTTACACCCTATGAGTTTTACTCCTTCGGGTGGGTCAACCAATGTCCACACATCGTTGACCTTCATGGACTCCATTTCAGATTTCATGGCCTCCAGCCATTTCTCAGAGTCGGATCTCTGCATTGCATCAATGTAGGTGATCGAATCCTCATCATTTTCATCAAGTTCGATAGGATCACCATCTCGGACCAAGAAACCATAGTATCTGTCCGGTTGACATGGTACTCTACCAGATCGCCTTAAGGGTGCTTGAACAATGGGCTCTAGATCTGATCTAACCAAATTCGATTCAGGTTCAGCAACTTGTGTCGGTTTTTCCACTTGTCGAACTTCGTCAAGTTCGACCTTAGAGGCAACAGTCCCTTCCCCAAGAAACTCTTTTTTCAAAAAGATTGTCTTAAGGCTGACAAACACTTTTTGCTCATCAGCTAGGTAGAAGTAATACCCTTTAGTCTCTTTTGGATACCTTATAAAATTACACTTGTTAGACCTAGGTCCAAGCTTGTCCGTAATTAAACGTTTAACATAAGCCGGACACCCCCAAACCTTAAGGTGCGAGAGTACTGGCTTACGTCCTATCCATATCTCATATGGCGTTTTGGTTACAGACTTACTCGAAACTCTATTTAGAAGGTAACAAGCTGATTCGAGTGCATATCCCCAGAGAGAGATCGACAGACCAGCAAACTCCATCATGGATCGAACCATGTCCAACAAGGTTCTATTCCTCCTTTCAGATACACCATTATGTTGTGGTGTTTCAGGAGGAGTCCACTGAAAGAGAATCTCATTCTCCCCAAGATATGTCAGAAAATTATTGGAAAGGTATTCACCTCCTTCATCAGATCGAAGAGTTTTAATACACCTTCCAGTTTATTTTTTTACCTCATTTCGGAATAGTTTGAATATTTCAAACGACTCTGATTTATGCTTCATTAAATAGACATACCCATACCTCGATAGGTCGTCTGTGAAGGTTATGAAGTAGAAATATCTACCTCTTACACTTGAGCTCATGGGTCCACATACATCAGAATGTACCAAACCCAAGAGTTCACTGGCTCGCTCACCTTTTCCAGTAAAAGGTGATTTGGTCATTTTACCAAGAAGACAGGACTCACAGGTTGGAAATGATTCACAATCACCTACTTCAAGAATTCCTTCTTGAGCCAACCTATTTATCCTGTTCTTATTGATATGACCTAGCCTACAGTGCCAAAGGTAGACTTCTGACATATTATCTATTCTAGGATATTTACCGGAGGTTTGAACCACATTAACAGGTTGTAATAGAAAGTAAATTTTATTATTAAGTTGTCCTGCAAACATTGTAACACCATTCAAAATGATATTGTAAATATTTTCTTTTATTAAAAATTGATAACTGTTCATGGCCAAAAGGCCTACAGAAATAATATTTAATAAAAAGCTTGGACAATAGTGACATTCACTCAGAATTATATTTCGAGAATTGATTATAAGGTTCATGATTCCTAAAGCTAGAACTGAAACTTTGCTTCCATCTCCAACGTTCAGGAATCTCTCACCTTCATCAAATCTCCTACTGACCTGTAGACCCTGCATCGAATTGCAAATATGATAAGGGCTTCCGGTATCCAATACCCAGACAGTAGTATCACAAATGGAAAAGTTGCAAGGTGTTATCATATAAGTACCTTGCTTCTTCTTCGGCCTGTTCGGGTCCAGGGAAGCAATGTATAGAGAACAGTTCCTCTTTCAGTGCCCCTGCTTCTTGCAAAAGAAGCACTCCGCCTGGCTCTAGTCGGGCTTGTGCTTCTTGGTCTGACCCTGTGCAGACGTCCCAGCATGCAGTTGCACCTTGTTATTCTTCTTCTTCTTGTTCTTCTTCTTCCCTTTTTTAAAGGATCGACGACCAGAAGAAGACCCTCCCACAACATTCACCGACTCCTTATGGAGCTGGTGATCCTTCTTAAAGTTCTGTAGCAACCCCAACAAGCTGTGGTAGTTCACTACAGGCTTTGTCATCCGAAAATGAGTAAGGAAGGGGAGGAAGGACTTGGGCAATGAATTAAGGATCGCATCCTTATCGAGTTGCTCGTGCAGGGAAAAGCCCAGTTTACTTAGGTGCTCAATCATTTCGATCATGTACAGTACATGATCAGTGACTGAGGCTCCATCCCTCATCCGAGCATTGAAAATGGCACAACTAGTTTTGTGCCTTTCAACGTCATCAGGCGTGCCAAAGGAATCGTTCAACATTTGAAGCATCTCCTGTGGCTGGGCATTCTCGAACCTGCGGCTGAACTCATTATTCATTACCACCAGCATAATGCACCGAACGGTGGTGCGATCGTTGAACCACTTCTGATAAGTATCTCGGACCGTCCCTCTAACGTTCAGGGCTGGCTCCTCAGGTGCCGGATCCGTTACTACATAAAGGATCCGCTCATGCTCAAGGATGATTTTTAATTTTTGATACCAGCTATCGAAATTAGATCCCATGAGCTTGTCATTATCTAATAATGATCGAAGCGACAGGGTAGTGGCCATAGCTGTATAAAGAAAAATCAGACCTCTATTAGTACATAAATTATTAATACTAAAGACTTGGACTTTAGTCTAAAGTTTCTCCAAAAATTTTTACGAACTGGTAGCCTCAACCTCCAATTCGAGGAATCACTTTAATTCTTTAGTGGGTACTAGAATCCACATAGACTACACACGAGCCCAACTTTGGTTGGTCAACCCATGTGCATCTATGGGTAGGTTCATAACCAATTGTTTCTCTAAACAACTTCTAGTAATTGATTTTGCCCCAGAACTTAATCAGTAGGCTTTGGCCTCCACTGAAAAGATCTGGTTAGGTCCAACCATTAACATGATTTGATTTGGTGAATCAGATCAATAAATGATCAGGCCCGACTTTGGCCGGCCAACCTGACCACCATCAGAAAGACTCAAACCAAATTATCATATTATGAATGATAATTCCATTAGTCAATAAGCACCAGGCCTTTGGGCCTCCAATGATTATTAAACTAATGGACTCATTATCACTCACTTAATGGGAGGCTATGACTTGGTTATCAATATAACTTAATCATTTTTAGGGACCTAATAATTTTTGAAGATTTTATTAAAGGATAGATGAGAAGAAAATATCCAGCCAATTTTAATCCTCCCACTGACTTCACCAAGTCAGATTAAAAAAAGATTTAATTAAAGCTGACATTAAGAGCACCTAAATCAGTCAAACTGATTTACCTAATGACATGGGTGAGCCCTAATCACCAAGTGATCTAATCAAAACTTAATTCACCAAGTTGGCCAGGTAAGTGAGATCAGTGGTGGGGATAAGTCATTAACACATCAGAGATCGAATCACTGCGAGTAGCTCCCGCTTAAAAACCATTGGTCAAAATGCCAAACTTACCTTAGACACCAACCAGTTCATTAGTTTTAATTTGATCAACTTATTAAATAGGGTTCCACCGTGTAGCCATGAATTAAGTCCATCTTGGTCTAGTTGAAGACATGGACCCATTCAACTACAACTATTGGAGTTGAGTCTAGAGTATCCTTGACCTAATCTAATTCAACTTTTGATTAGATTTGATCAATTACTCTAATTTAGTCCATTTCTTTAAGTTAACCTTAGGTCTAACCCAATTATGGACCTAATGCATCTAACCCATTGACCCACAAGTTTATGCAATTGTCTTAGGTCTTAATTCACAATTCTAGACCTACTAGACAACACTTAATTCTTTTAATTAAGTATTTGGGCTGATGGGTCAGGGTTTGGCATTTCGAAAATAATTTTTAAATTTGAAAGGTTTTATTTTCTGTTCACCAAATATGTTGACTCATTTCACAAATAGATCAGCACATTTCATAAATAGCAATCCTATTGCTAATTACATAACAGAAAATAACTCAATCAAAATAAATCATGAATATTCTTTTAGATCTAATCTAACACATTCATGATAAATTTCACAATTGAACCTTTATAATTAATTCCTTTCGCTGCTTCATCTGTATGGGATATAATTGCAGCGGCACCCCTACCGCCATAGGAGACCCCATCGAGTGGGAGGAGAGGACCTTTAAACCCTACTTTTCTCCTATGACCGGACGGCCATGGCAATCAACCCAATTCGATTACTTGCTACTTGGATCAAGTATATCTAAATATACCAATTTCAAAATTTAAATTTTAAAATTCAAATTTTAAATTTTAAATTTTGAATTTCAAATTTCAAACAAATTTTAAATTTCAAATTTTTGAATTTCAAATTTTGAATTTTAAATTTTAAATTTTAAATTTCAAATTTCAAATTTCAAATTTCACCCAAATTTCAAATTTCAAATTTTGAATTTCAAATTTTTAAATTTTGAATTTCAAATTTCAAATTTCAAAATTTAAATTTCAAATTTTGAATTTCAAATTTTTTTTTTGAATTTTGAATAACTTTCAAAATTTAAATTTTAAATTTTGAATTTTAAATTTTAAATTTAAACTTTTGGATTACAACTTAATCTATGCATGCAAATATATATATCATATCTAAGAACCCGCTCTGATACCATTTGTGGGAAAATTCAGTGCAGGGGTAAAATGATAATTTTAAAACTTTTTCAAAATCATGATTTTACAGTGAAAAAATATTAATTAATCTAATTAATTAACATAAATTTATCCTACACTAGGATCTCAATATGATATATAGCATGCATGCATTTAAATTTGAAATTCGAATTTGAATAATAAACACTTTATTGTAATGTGTTCAGAACATAATACCTTTGTGCGGGTAGTAGATCGCCGCAATCTGATCACCGTCGGAAGAGTCTGATCATCATGATGTAGCCACACAGTGTGTCTGACCTCTGTGGATCGTCCACACGAAGCTCTCGGTCTGATCGACTCCTTACAAGTGCTAGCTCGTTGTAGAGTCCTTTTGACGGTCGATGCTGATTGAACTCCTTCGATCGATGTCTGTCGATTCTTTGGATGCTATGGATCATCAACAGATGTGCTTGAGAGGATGTTGAAGATCTTCCTAAGATTTTGTGGGCTCACGACACTCGTAGCTCACTTTCTCACTTCCCGAACCCCAAGCTAAAACTCTAGGGAACTCATCGAAAATCTTGCACCCACTTTTTTTTTTCTTTCTTTTTCTCTTGGAAGGATATGGACTTCCTTCTCACGCACAAGACTTCTCACGCCCTAGAATTTTTCTCCAAAAATCTTCTTCTTTCACGCCCCACTCTTCTCCTCCTTTTATAACAACGTCAAACGTCTTATCCAAAAGAAAGGATAAAGATGAGTAATTGCACATTTGAATTCAAATCAAATTTTGAATTTAAATGGACACCAACTCATCTCTTATCCACTAAAGACGTGAGGCATGGCTTAAATTGTGTATGGAGTAATTTCATAAGAAATCTTTTCTCATGTAATAAATAGGACGTAAAAAAAGGGATAAGGTGCAAAGATTGATTGCCCATTCAAATTCAAACTTTATTTTGAATTTGAATGGCCAACCAATCAGCCTTATCCATCCATTTGGCACATTAAAGTGGGGCGTGGAGAGGGCTTGGTGTGAGAAAAAAATTTATGAGAAGTTCCTTCTCATGAATCCAAATGGGTGCAATGGAAGTGAGGTGGCGCATGGAGATTGGGTCAAGGTGGTTTAATTATTTAAACCAACCTAATTGAATCAAATAAGTTAGGTCCAATTAGACTAATTTAAATCTAACTTAATTAGGCTCAATAAAATCCTAATCAGATCAGGAATTGACTAAGCCCAACCCCTGATCAAATTAGGGACCAAACCATCTCGACGATTAGGTCAACTCTTAACCTAATCGGATCAAACCCAACTGAATCCAATTCAATTGAACTTGATCCAAAAATAATTATTCAATCAAATTGAGTTAATTAGTAATCAAATTACTAATTAAATCTCTCATAAATACTGAGTCCAAATTCGATGGGCAATCAGGCATCAGAATTCATCGATATGTAAACCTGATCGAAAAATCCCAACCAGTGGGATTCTTGACCCCGGTACCCATAATGTGTGGAACTCGTGATCAGAGAATCCTGATTCTCGATCACTGAGTCCCAAATATGTAGGATTCTATATCAGCCATCAGATCAGATAAGAAGCTCTAATGTGTGTGACCCTGCAGGTTCGAACCTAAGTCGGTAGCACAGAAACCAATTCCTGTACTAATCGAAGTGACCATCTAGTAATAGTACCCGATGATCGGATAGGTCAAATGGTCACAATCGCAACACTCAGAACTTACGTGAATATGGTTACTGTATAATTTATCATTTTGACCTCTATGTTTAGGATGACTCAGGGTTAAACTGTCAACCCTGATCAGATCATCCGAATCGTGCTCAACTCAAACAGTCCTGTGACTCCTCACAAAGACTACCCTGGCCAAGATTTTGTTAAATTGAAACATGACTGTACACAGCTCCTAAACTGGAGTGGTCAATCCCATCTTGATATACGCACCGACAAGTCAAGTACTTGACTACACCCAGCAGCCTTCCGTCACTGAATTAAAAATTTAGGTAGTCCAGTGCCTAAGTGCAGTGAGTTGCTTGCAAGTCACCATGACGGTCTCAGGTCGAAGGAATATTTATACCCATATTCCATCAGAGTAAATTTTGACAGCAAAAATAGCTCCGAAGTCGTTCACGTTTAGTGCAGATGTACCCTTACATCTCACCTGTATGCCATACCAGTGTCTCCACACTCATTGATTAAGAGGACAACCAACCTATATGGCACACAACGACCTATGCTTGATAAACATTGTCATCCTTGGTAACAACGTATCATTTGGTCGTGAACAGATTTAAGGACTAAACGATAAATCCTCCTTTATCGAGTCTAAATAGTCCTAAGGACTTCACCACAACATAGGAGTTCATTAGATGATGAAATATTTTGTGATGAAAAATATCAAAATAATTTTTATTAATTTATAATTCATGTACAAATACAAAAATGAGCACAACCATCAACAGGCTGACGATTGGCTTTGGGACACTATTCCCAACACTGTGGTGAGTCTGTCTCCCTCGCTTAAGACTCTACGGGGGGACCGCTGGTCATTTCTATGGTGGTGGCATGGGTTGTTGTACAGGATTTACCAGTTGCAGCTCCACCACCGATGCAGTGTTGGTTGGCTGTGCTGCTGCTACTACTAGTGCTACATTGATCTGCTGCATCAGTGCTGCCACCATTGGTGCAGCATGGAGTTATTGCATCGCCTAGACGGTGGTGGTCAAAGTCTGCACCTACTGACATAGCTGGTTGAATTACTCCGCACAGATGGTTACACTTGCTGCGAAGGCAGCTGAAGGACCTCCGATAGTGGTTGCACCAGGGCCTGCTGATGACCATGTTCTCCACAGACTTAGAGGTAGCAGTGGTGTTAGATTGTCAGGAAGATGTCCTGCACAGGACCATGGTCTTGATTGTTTGCTCCTTCTCAAAATCGGATCAAGATCTTTCCTCTAGTGTTAATCTATTATTGCTGAAATTTGAGACTCGATCGGAAAGATTGAAGCAGTGGTGCATCCTCCTAGAAGACAGACCTGTAAGATAAGTCCTAGCCAGAGTTGTCTCTGGTGGAAACCCTCTGATGCTCAAGTCAGAAATCAGTGAAAATAGATGAGGAGTGTAGAAAGAGATCGTGTGCACATACCTTGGGGGTCCCCTAGAGGCCTTTTGTAGGCGAGGGTTAGAGAGCTATTTTTGACAGGTTACATGGCCTATTTAGGCACAATATAATGGAATTTTCAACCAAAATTTTTGAGATCGGATGGTTACACTTGTCTTATCTATTCTGAAGCTAGCTAAATATTGTAGAGGCTTTTGAATTTTAAAATGAGGATGTAGACTAGACTGAACCAGCTTCTTTTGTTGAGGCTTTGATGTGGTCCGATGGAGGTGGATGTCGAAGGAAAGAAGCGGTTGGAGCCAACTATGCTCAGTAAGATAAAGATCGATGAACGCTGAAGTATACCTATGGCTAAAGTCGGTGATCGGCCAGTTCAGGTGTCCAGTCACTTGTAGATATTGGATAGATGTCGGATGTCAGCTGTCATGGAGACCGAGACAGGCTTGGGGCCGAAGTCAAGATGAGGCCAAAGTTAGGATCAATTGATCCTGGGTGTTCTACTTAGGGTGATCACTTAGAGTCAAGGATCGTCAGGATCCGAAGCTAGGATTGGGAGGTCCCAAGTTATGTACTAAATGACTACGAGTGGTTCTTTTACGGTACAAGAGAAATACATATTCCTTCAGGATTAAACATTTCCATCACTCACTACATGTTGACATTGGCCTTATATATCACATCACCTGCCTTTCCATTAATCCATATCTTTGGCCTGAATGACAAATTTCCCCCCAACAACTATGATAGCTATGCTCCGTTTGATTGGATATGCTACAAAACTTGTTTGCCTTGTTTATCCTATCTAGGTTTTCCAAGGAACTTGTTAGCTGATGGAAAGGATGACAAGTTAAATGACCATGGATACAAGCATAGGCATACAAGTGTTAGATAAGCTGAAAAGAGAGCTATCAAGGAAGTTAGAATATGAGAGCAGCATGCATCCATATGCCTTGACTTTGAGGGGCTTTTGGCACCATATTACACTATCATTTGAGAAGCACAGATTTGGATAAGGATAGAGATGTAGTTGGGCTATTGTAGTCAAAATCTAAGTTAACGCTACTCCTAAGGCAGAAAACTATTGGTAGGGTAAGCTAAGATAACATAGAACTTGTTGATATGTTGGATATCAAAAAATATTTTACAGCATACAATTCCACTTATTTATATTAAATATAATTACTATCCATTTTAATGGTTGCTACCTTTGGCTTTCACTTCTAGTGGTTCTAATAACTTATACCAGCTATCCTCTCACTAAGTATGTTCATTAGTATGGTTGCTTTATATGAACTATCATTCCAACAATCGAATCTTTTCGGTCTTGGATTATCCAACATGTTTGTATTGGTTGTCTCTCTTTATTCAGCCTATAATACAGCCTTTGATACTTAAGAATAATATTTTTTTAGTTTTGTTACATATTTTTTATATTTCATTTTATCCTTTATTTTCTATTATGAATTTTTGTTGTTTATGAACAATAATCTCGTTCATCAGATTTTTATTTCATTTATATTTTATCACTTTCTTTGAAATAGATCAATTTAAATATTTCTAATTATTCTATTATTTGCATAATATTTTAAGTTATTTTTTACTAATTAACTTTAATTTATTTTATATCATTTATATTATTTATAAGCTTTTGTTATGTATCTTTAATTTATTTTTTATGTTTTACTTCTTTTCTATATTTTTATTTTTTAAATTTTTTATTTTTCTTTTGTGGATTGTTTTATGCTTTCAATTTTTCTACATACATTTTGTATTTTGTTGCTCTAATTTTTTTAAGTTTCCTTTTTTTTTTTTAACTTCTACCATTTGTTTCTATTTAATTTATTTTCTTAATATTTTTATAATATATTTTCTTTCACAACAAATACATTTTTCATCCTTCTATATATGTTTTCTGAATGCATTATGTTATGTTTTGTGATAAGTTTTTCTTTTATTTTACTTTTCAATCTTGTTTCTATTTAACTTTGGATTTTTAATTTACTTTTATTGTTTTCTTCTTCATTTCAACCAATGAATAGAAGAAATAAAAATAAAAAAAAATTGTTATCTTATTTTAACTATTATTATTTTATCAAGCAGTCATTGCACATACTTATTTGCTAGTCCTTCCAAAAATATATTACTTCACTAAATAAGAAATAGTTATTTGTTCATTCTTGGTACATGTAAAATATAGAATTTGTCATAATCTATAGTCTAGACATGAAGACAATTGGAGAAGCATTTTGGCTCATCTCGTATTCCTTATGGAAACAAAGTATTAAAGTGATCATTTCAAAAGTGTATATAGTTTTCAAGGTCTTATATAGAAAGTATTTAGTGGGATCTTTACCAAAAAAAAGAATTTAGTGGGATGACTCTTAAACCAAAGCAAAATACAATAATTAAATTTTTATATCTTGCCCTCTTATTGGATATGTAATCTCTTGTTTCTTTCTTTTTTTCTAAATGTCTAGATTTGTTGAGAACATTTCACTAAATTCAATGTAATGGATACTTGGATATGGACAAAAGATGAAACATGTATTAGATATGAAATAGTTCATTGACTATATGTTAAATCGTAATTAATTTTCCTTTATTACAACAAGTGACTTGAAATCTTCCATATAATGCTTCCAATTATTTTATTTTAAATTATATGAGATAAAAAGGGAGTTAATGAAATACTTGTTTAAGAAAAGTACAAGGGGGATGAATCGGTTGCCTAAGGAAAGAAAAGCTTTCATAGATTATGCACATAATTTTAAAAGATTTTCTTATTTAATTACTAAATATTTTCAAGATATAGTCATCTTTTTAAGATTGATATGCATGTGATAGGGGCAGGTATATGCCTAAGATTTAGAGTTTGTTAGTTTCATATAGAGATCAACCCCATCTATAAAAGAAAATAGTTCCCACACATAAGAACATCTGAGTTCAGGTCATTGTTCTTCAATCTTCTTCTAGTTCTTCATCAATCTTCTGGTAACATTTCTATAGCTTAATCTATATTTGTAATATTTGTTATACTTTGAAGATATCTTGTCTTTACTTATTCCATTTATTTTAATCTTTACTTTTGCTAGTATTTTCTATATTTCATAGTCATCTTTTTTATATTTTTGCTTCCCTTCTGATTATCCTACTTTTTTTTTTTTGCCTTACTCAAGTTTCTTATTCAATTTTCTCTAAGTGTAGTAGCAAAAAAGATAAATGAATCATATCTTTATCTTACTTAGATATTTTTACAAAGTTATTTTAGATCTTGTAATAGTTAGATTATTTGAACTAATTATTTTGAACTTGATTTTTTTCATAGAAATGGCCAACAAAGAAGTGAACGATAGACCAACAAATCAAAGGGCACAAAAGGAAGAGGTTAGAAAGCTTTTTTTGTGTCAATACTGTGATAAGGCTTTCACAAGCAAGCAAGCTCTAGGGGGGCATCAAAATGGCCATAAAAGAGAGCGTGAAGCGACTAAGAGAGCCCAACTATTTAATATGCAAAATATTTTACCTCCCATGCAACAAACCCTTCTATTTAATGCTTCTCAAAATAATATGTATGTGCCCCCCCAAATGATGCATGCTCATAATTATTACCATCCTTACTTTTTTCCACACAACTTCCATAACACCAATGAAGAAACATCAAGGCTTGAGCAACCGCTCTTTTCTATGTCCTCGACTGCTGATGCTTCTTATGTTGGAGAGGATCAAGAGCATCAAAGTTTTATAAATTGGCAAAAAAACTATCCACTTCAACATGATGCATCTTTGAGAGTTGGGAGAGATGCAACACAGACAACCATGGGAGAGCCATCATCCTTGGGAAACATGAATCAAAGTCTTCAACGAGATGACAATGGGCTAAAAAATGATAAGGATGATCAGAAGAGTGAGATTGACCTTACACTTCATCTTTGATGGCAAAATTGAAGATCAAATCTAAATTTCTGCTATCGCATACTATATTGTCTTTTCTGTTATTGTTTTCATCATTATGTTATGTTGTTTTAAAGAACTTTTGGTGATGTAATAGATAAATCATTTAATGTCTATTCTAAGAGCTCTTTTAAGAGTTTGCTCTTTTATTTTGTTTCAGTTAATTAATTGATTCCAGTGCATATTGAACAACGAAAATAGTATGAAGCTTGTCTTTTCTCTTTTCTTTTTATGGATAAATATAAACATTGTAAAAATACCATATATTGTCTAACATGTTATATTAGTTGATAGGATCGCAATGTTGTTGTTAGGACACTATACTTATCAAATTTAATTCTAACTTAAATAAAAATTAAAAATATATAGAAAGTAGCGAGTCAGATCGAATCCACAGAGAAGGTAGGATTTTGATTTAAAATTTTTGATTTTATAAAAAAATAAAATTTTAAGAAAAGTAATTTAAGTCAAAAAATAAAAATTAAAAGTATAAAAAATAAATTTAGTACTAAGATCTACTATTTAGATCCTAGCTTTTACTGACAATAAAAATAAATAACAGAAATTTAAAGTATATAAAATAAATTGATAGTAAGATCTACTAACTAGATCCTAGCATCTACCCATGATAAAAATAAAAGATAAAAATTTAAAGTATAAAAAAATAAATTTTATATTAATTAAAATTCAAGTATAAAAAATTTAAAAATAATAATAAAATAAAATAAAACTATAATAAAGATCTGAAGTTGATCAACACAGCCTCATCAGGAAGATGGTTGATGACCTCTCCTTCTTCTTTCATACTCCGTAGAGCGAACTGGCTTCTCTTCTTCTTCTCCTTGGATCTCTAAACTTATCTAATTTTTTTTCTATTTTTTTCTTACTTTTCTATTGATTTTCTCTTCTTCCTACTCTTATTCTCGGACTCTCTATTTATAGGTGAATTTTTCATCTTTTTTTGGTAGCAAAAGGAGTCCTAAAATTCTTAGAAATCGTAGTATATCTGTAGCATTTAATTCTAGTCATCGAATTCTCATTGGACTGTCCAGATCACCCCAAAAAATATAGATAAAGTCCTTCTCTTAGTCGAGAACAATTTTGGCCATTGGATTGATCACCAGATTCATTTTTGACCATTGGATGCCAAAAAATTTCTCTTTTTCTCAGTCGAAAAGAACATCAGCCATCAGATCAAGCTTCAGATCGAGTTTCGACCATTGGATCGTGCATTGGATTTCCTTCTTCGCTTAGTTTTCAGTCGATAATCGACAGCAACCATTGGATCTTGATTCAAATCAATTTGGGCCATCCATTTGCATAAACTTTTCTCCACTCATCGTAGACCGCATTGTGCATCACGAAGCATTTTTGGTGGACCGTGCCATTAAATCTATGGATCGAGCAGTCGGTCCATTGTACATCGAAAGCTATTTTAAAGATTTTTTAGGATATTTTTGCTTGATTTTTGCTCTGATTTATGCCTAAAAAATTGAAAAAATATATATATTAAATTTTTCAATAATTCTTCATCATTTTGATGCTTAAATTACTCAATTAAATTGATATATATTTTTTATAAATATTTTCTAATTTTATATTTTTTAAAATTATCTATTTTTATAAAAAAATCTAATTTATTTATGAAATTAAGTTTTTTAGAAGATGTTAGCACCATAAAATATCAAAAATATCTTTAATAAATATAAAAATATATCATTTATCATATCCCTCAACTTGAACTTTGCTTATCCTCGAGTAAAGAAAGAATTTAAAATTAAGTACCGTTTAACTTAAAGTTATGAATTTCATCAAGTATTTTTAAAAAGAGCTACTGATGTTCAGTAGAATGTGAGTGAGATATATTATTGGGATATTAATACTAATCAATGTAAGAGTTAAACCAAGAACACTAAATCTTTTTCTAAACTTTTTCTAAATTATCCCTACTTTCATCTCCAAATCATTTAACTTTCACATGGATAAGTATATTATTACTTTCATCTTTTATTTATTGATTTAATTTTTTTTTAATATTGTACCGCTATTGAATGTCTTAATCCCTTAAGCTTTCTGTTTGATCCATGTAGCGAGTTTTCAGCCAATGACTCCCGAACCAGATGACTTTAGGGCACTAGGTATAGAATATCCCTCAGACTTACTTCTTCGAATCAAATAGGCTATGAGTTAAAACTAGCTTCACAACAAGCTTCTTTGTCCTTCATATCTTTTGATGTGAAACTCAATGTTTGCTTAAGCAAAGAGGCCCGATTACTCAGCATGAAGTATTTGAATTTTTTTTTACTTTTTTTTTCTATATGAAGAAATATATAGTTACCCTACATAAGTCCATAGGAAGTAAACTCTTCTTTGATGCTGGTAGAAAAATTTAAAAATACTCAAGAAAAATTGTTTAAGTCCTAAACTTAACTCTTTATTGAGTTTTCTTAATACTTGATCCCTTAGTATCTCACAAACTCTCTGATCTATTCATCAATTTTCTTTTAAAAATGATTGATTTAACTCAATTTTTAATTGTAATCAGATGCTTAAATGCTAAATACTAACTTACTTGAGGACTTAAATTTTTTTTTTTATTATTCTCCCTCCCAACTTAATCGATATTGTCCTTAATGGAGTAGAAAAAATGAAGGATGGATACAAAGAGAAAGAAAAGGAAAGATGTTACCTAATCTAAAAGTCTTTTCAAAAGTTACTTCTCCAACTTAGCCAATATTATCTTCAAATCCCTATAAAAGACATGAAACAAGATTTGATTAACCTAAACAAAATATAAAAGAAAGTAAAAAAATAGAAGCTGAATTATCTCCCAGAAAGTGCTAAGTTTACCATCTTCAGTCAGACTATGTCAATTCTTTTACCTATCTTGTGTCAAATATTGGATTGATAAATTTTAATAGTTTTGGATTGCCAATCTTAAGAAGATGGCCTATAATAAATTTTAGTATTTTGTTGCTAATCTTGAGAAAGTAATTCACATCCCTATTTTTAATTTTAGGAAGATAATTTACAAACATATTCATAAACCCATATTTGTCGAGAATTTCTCCTATTTGTTCTTCTAAAATACTCATGAATTGAGTTTTTGGGTTAGGAGTTGAGTTTGAAGCAATGGATGCTGAAAGGGTGTCATTTGATTCTAAACATGTGTACTTAGATGTGATCAAAGATTACTTCAGCTTTGGAGGAGATGATGATTCTAGAGTGAAAGAATCGGCCTCTAGGATTGAAGAAAATGAGATTCTTGGCTTATATCTCGGATAACTCATCTACTCTCTTCTTTTTTTTATCTTTTTTACTTAGATCAGTACCGGTTCTGAGCTCAGATTCTTCTATTAGGTTAGTCTCAGTACTAACTTCTTCTTCTAAATTTTTATTTTGGCTAGCATCAGTACTAGCCTCACTCACCTGGTCTTGATAGGGATTCTTAAGAATCCTACCACTTTTAAGCTCAGAGATTACTTTATCATTTTCAAATTAGAGATTCTTAGGTGGGATATTAGATTGATGATTAAGTCTAGGTGGTTGGTAGATGGATGGGTTGTTTTTGAAATTTAGTATTGGTTGGCTCGATAATTGACATAGTTCTCTCCTCATGGTAGACTCAGCTAATTGACCTATTTGTACTTCTAGCCTGGCGAGAGATTGCTGTTGGATTATAATCATTTGTTGAAGTTGGCTAAACCTATCGTCGACTAGAGGGGTCTGTTGAGGAGGTAGGTATGACGGCTGATTGTAATAGGATGGCTGGATAGGCTGACTAGACTGACCTCTATTATAGGTATAGTTTTTGTATTGAGGCTTATTTTGAAAGTTTTACATCGAAAGAATTTGGATTTGAGCTTGAGTCTGTTGAGGTCTCTAATAGAAATTAGGGTGATTCCGCCAATCTTGATTATATGTGTTTAAGAATAGGTCATTGACAGGATTGGAGTAACCTTGAGCAGCTTGAACTTGCTCTTGGATGAAAGATGAGAACTATGCAGCCATGGAACATTCACTTATATGATGGGCTGGGCTAGCACAGATAGAACAAATTTTTTAATAATTGGGAGGTGGTGTGTATTGTGCAGAAGATTGTTAACCTAGGGCTAGGAATTTATCTATAAGAAGGTCGACTTTATCTAATTTTTGGGCTATCAGATTCAAATCGGCCTTAGAATTAGAATCTGAATGTTTGATCCCATAGAATGAAGGAAACATCAATGGGTTATAGATGGAAGGAATAAAATATTTCTTCATCTGCCTAGGTGGTTCTCAGGATTTTCAACCATTTGATTATTAGGTGTAACATGGATCAGCCATTCAATTTTAAAATTGGATTCAACTAGGTTAGAAAAAAAATTTTCTACCATGCATGTACCAGTGCAAATCCTAATATATGTGGTTCAATTTTTTTTTTTTAGAAGAAGGAGAAAGAAAAGAGAAGAGGAAGAAAGAGAGAGAGATTCTAAAGGTGAGAACCTTAAGAAAGCCCTAGACCTAAAGACGAAAGATGAGAATAATTAGTTGTGGTTAAGTGTTAATTACAATCAAGTTAGCAAATAATTAAACCTAGACACCTATGAATTTTTTAGACCTAACAGTTCGATGTAGAGTGGCTTAGCTTAAATGCAAATTGGGTTTGTCCTCACTTTCTTTAACTAGTCAGGTAAGAGGTGGGGTAGTGGGGGTCTCCCCGTTGCTTGCCTTAGACACCAATTGGATTGACCAGATAAGCTAACGGAATCAATTAAATAACTATGAGTCTACTTAGACTTAACCTTTGTAATCTCTTGCCTTAGACACCAGTTTCAAGGGTGAGTCCAAACTTACTTTGCACTTGACTTTACCACATTACTCAAACTGAACTCAATTGATCCTAGAGGCCAATGTTTACTAAATTTTAATTAGGCTAGGGTTAATGCAGGATGCTGGTTGGTTATTTTTAGACTAAAGAAGGGTGATAAAATCTCTACCTTATCTTGTTATGGGTGTTGTCCTTAAATTGATTTGAGATAAATATGCACAACCAATTTCAAATAAAAGATTCTATGCAACTAAATTAGATGCATAAAATTAATCAAACTTAAAAGCTTACTTTATCTCTAGCGATCATCATAAATAAATCTAAGATGATGAATGCTTCTAAAATATTAAGTTTCTACTCTTATCATGCGATTTTTATTAGGTTTATGTGGATGAATTTTAGGTTAATTTGAAAAAAATAGTAATTAATACTAAAAAAATAGTTAGGATTAGGGTTAGGATTGATCTCACCAAATTGAGGCATTTCATCCTTCTTTTCTTTTCTTTTCTTTTTTTTACAAAAAGATAAAAAAAATAAAAAAAGTTAGTAAGTTATATTCACAAAAAAATTAAATAAATCAAACATTCAAATTGATGCCTTTTTCGACAACAGCACCAAAAATTGATAGGATCGCGATGTTGTCGTTAGGACATTGTACTTATCAAATTTAATTTTGACTTTAATAAAAATTAAAAATATATAAAAATTAGTAAGTCAGATCGAATCCATAGAGAAGATAAAATTTTGATTTAAAATCTTTGATTTTATAAAAAAAATAAAATTTTGAGAAAAATAATTTAAGTCAAAAAATAGAAATTAAAAGCATAAAAAATAAATCTGGTACTAAGATCTACTATTTAGATTCTAGCTTCTACTTATAATAAAAATAAATAATAAAAATTTAAAGTATATAAAATAAATTGATACTAAGATCTACTAACTAGATCCTAGCATCTACCTGCAATAAAAATAAAAGATAAAAATTTAAAATATAAGAAAATAAATTTTATATTAATTAAAATTAAAATTTAAGTATAAAAAATTAAAAAAATAATAAAATAAAATAAAACTGTAACAAAGATCTAAAGTTGATCAGCACAGCCTTGTCAGGAAGATGGTTGATGATCTCTCTTTCTTCTTTTGTACTTTATAGAGCGAACTGACTTTCTTTTTCTTTTCCTTGGATCTCTAAATTTAATCTAATTTTTTTTTATTATTTTTACTAATTTTTTCTTTTTTCTACTCTTATTCCCAGACCCTCTATTTATAGATGATTTTTTTACCTTTTTCTGGTAGCAAAAGGAGTCCTAAAACCCTTAGAAATCATAGTATATCCGTAGCATTAAATTCTAGCCATCGGATTTTCATTGGATTGCCCAGATCATCCCAAAAAATGTAGATCAAGTCCTTCTCTTAGTCAAAAATGATTCTAGCCATTGGATCGATCACTAGATTGATTTTCGATCATTGGATGGCGCAAAATCTCTCCTATTCTCAGTCAGGAAGAACATCAGCCATTGGATCAAGCTTCAGATCAACTTTTGACCATCGGATCATGCACTGGATTTCCTTCTTCACTTAGTTTTCAGTCGACAATTGATAGCAACCATTGGATCTTGATTCAAATCAATTTGGGCCATCCGTTCGCATAAACTTTCCTTCGTCTGTCGTAGATCGCATCGTGCACCGCGAAGCATTTCCAATGGACCGCACCATGAATCCATGGATCGAGCGATCGATCCACCATGCACTGAAAGCTATTTTAAAGGTTTTTTAGAATATTTTTGCTTGATTTTTGCTCTAATTTATGTCTAAAAAATAAAAAAAAATATATTAAATTTTTCAATAATTTTTTATCATTTTGGTGCTTAAATTATTCAATTAAATTGACATCTATTTATCATAAATATACTTTAATTTTATATTTTTTAAAATTATCTATTTTTATAAAAAAATCTAATTTATTTATAAAATTAAATTTTTTAAAAGATGTTAGAACCATAAAATATCAAAAATACCTTCAATAAATGTAAATATATACAACTTATTATTAGTGCTTTTCATTTTTGTGTTACTAGCATATGCATCTATGACTATTCCAATTTAAATGCATTATAAATAAGAAATGGATGAAAAAAACTATCAAGAAAAAGAAAAGAAATTCCTTTCTAAACTATAACATGAACTAACTATTGGATGTATATCCTAAAAGCCAATACGGCTGATACATTGTAATAACTCTAGGACACAATTTTGTACTTAAAATATTGATTTGATCAATAAAAAGATAAGTTTTATTTTCATTCAAGTGTGATGTATTTTTGAATCATCCATAGAATTAATACTTTCAATATATTTTCTCAAGATGCTGAGAATTAGAGGCATATATAATTAATTTTTAAATATTTTCAATCATAGTACCATCATGAGAATAGTGATCGATTCGAATCGATCAGTGCACAAATTACTTTCTTCAGGATAGATGAGTCTCTAGTCTATAGTGTAGAGATATTAAGTGATGAGTGTGGATAGTTATTAGAGAATAATTAGTATTGAATATGATCGTATAAGAGATCACTTGAATTTCTACTCAATCATCGGTGATCGTCTCGATGCTGCAGTTATGTGAATGATCTTTTGACCTACGATGGTATGATTGCTATAGTGTGACTGCTGGAGTTTGACTGACACATAAATATGATCTCATTGAGTCCTTGTAGTGGATGTTGGTCATAGTTGATCCACTATAGGAGTAGGATGCATATTTAAATAGAATCTATCGATCTTGATAGAAAGGAGTAGTCTTATGAGATTTGAGAGGCTAAGTCCATAAGTCTGTGGCCGCAGTAATGTGATTGATAGAAAAGAGTTTTCATGAGGATCATAATTGGATTTGAGCTAATCGAATCTATCATATGACTGATGATGAGATTTGATGATTTATCCATAACCTATCATTTTATTCAGAACTCACAATAGATGGATTGAATCATATGTAAATTATATCTTGAGATTCTCTTTTTGATTTTATTAGATTGTCACTATATACTGTTGGATATCATTGGTGGATTGTGAGAGCTTACTAGGGTTGTTTAGAATCGACCATCTTTGATGAGTCAGAGTGAAATTATTCTGACCTATTGAAAAGAGTTTCAATAATACTATGATAAAGATCATGGTATATCTCACTATTAGATAGAATTGAATCTATGAGGTCACACAATAAAAAAATTAGATCTGGATTAAGTAATTAGACTTAATAAGTCTCAATTAAATTTAAAAAAATCCTATTGGATTCAGGATAACCTTGCTAGCACATAATTGAACTCAAATTTTTTTTGTACTTGAATTAGTTATTTAATAAGATTAATTCAAATTATTTTTTACTAATAATCTAAATGAATCAGATTTAATGGGCTTCAATTGTTGGGTGCCTAGGATTTTGGATCATATGTATTAGGGGTTCAAACCCTTAAACATTTTCTTGATTATTTTATATAGGGTGCTATTTGATTTGATCAAATTGGGCATGCCCAATTGGTTGAGGGCATGAAGGACTAGCTAGGGGCATCCCATATCCTCTAGTTGGTATGTGAGAGAGTGGGCTAAAGGGTGCCAAGTGTTGGTGCCACATGGTTCTCCTAAGGGTAGTCAAAGATTGAGAGCTAATGCAAGTAGGACTTGCATTAAGGGGCTGTTTGATTTTGAATAGGATTCAAACCTTTTATCTATTTAAAGAGCCCTTTTCTAAAGATCTTAGCATCATATTTCTAGCAAGCTCTAAGTCTCCAGAAGCCTCCCCATGCCTCCCTCTCTTCTCCTTTAGTTCCAACATCCAACAAGGTTGGACGCCCACCTTCTTCCAACGCCCAAAAGTATTTGGGTGGCCATCTTCCTTGCTGATTCTCAAGTCTTTGATTGCTACTAAATTAAGGAAAGGAGTTCAAGAAAAGAAGAGAAAAAAAAAATCAAGAAAAAGATTAAAAAATTGATCTCAATCCAGACTTCATTCAGATTCATGGGGTGATCGTTCTTGGAAAAGAAAGATCAATGCCATAGAGGGCTATTTCAGGCTGATTCCAAATGGATACCCATAGAGGTCAGGTACTTGCATGGCTAAGGAAGAACCTATCATCTTTTAAATCCAGATTCAAAGAGAGGAATAACGATATAGGTATATGATCCGATTACATATTCAATTTCAGCATAAAATTCATCATATATAAATTTCAGCATATGAAGTAGATCATGTGTTCTTTGTAATTGTGTATGCATGAATTAGATTAAAAGGTATTTTGATCTTAATTTCACTATATTATTTAGAAAAAAAAATTTAAAACATAGATGCATGCACCCTACACGAAACTCTAATAGTGGTATCAGAGCCACGGATTTCATATGCATGAAATTGACATATATATTTTTGAAAAGAATTTTAAAATTTAATTTTTCTTGTTACATAAATGTATAGATGATTACTTTGAATCTAAAATTTATTTTATATTTAATTTTTAGTTCATATATGGGATATGTGAAGGCATACATAAATCTGAAAATTATTTTTGGATTGATTTCTAGTTCATATATATGTGATATACAGATGTATGCATAAATCTAAAAATTATTTCAACCTAATTTATGATTCATATATAAGATATATGATTGCATATTTAGATCTAAAAATTAGTTTAAATTTGATTCATGATTTGTATATGGAGATATATGATATCATGTCATGATTTGAATTTTGTTTAGATCTGAATTTTATATGTATATATGAGATATATGCTTACATGTTAAATTTGAAAATTAGTTTCATAATTTAAAACTTAACTTTCATATAAAAAATTTAGATATAAAATTTAATTTTAGAATCTGAAATTTGTGTGTATGCATGAGAATTTTGGATATGGATAAATCAAAAATTAGGTCATATAATTAGATTATATTTAGAGTTTATGATTTGAATATAATAGGTCTAATTTGATTAAGTAATTAATCAAATTGAGTTAAGTATTGATTAGGATTATGTCAATTAAGTCTTAAGATCATTCAATTGTTACTGATCAAATCAATTAGAGCCCATATATAGAATCGATGAACCTAAGGATCTAATTTGGCTTGATGGTTCGAGCCTGATTTGCTTGAGTTAATCTATTGAGACTAATTGACCTATTGGTGTTTAAGATAAGTAATTAAAAAGTAGTTCTTTAATTGATTTTATTGATTGATCTGATCAATTTATTGGTATCTAAGAAAAGTAACAGGAGAATTCCCACCGATCTCCACTTACTTGATCAATTTAGAAGATTGAGTCTTCAATATGGTTGCTTAGCAGTTTGGTTTAGCCCATGCAAATTAGATTAGTTATAAGATAACTAACTAGATGAGACATAAACCTAAACCTCTCAATCAATATTAAGTCTAAAAGTCTTCCATCATTGTAGATGTGTGGGCGTGCTACTGATGTTGATTATTCACGATTGGTTACAGTAGTTCAGTTGTATCAAAAATATGCAATCACTCTATTAGCAAAGAGTTGCACCAGGACAAAGATGGGATTGAACCCAATATCTATCAGGTGAGGGATCCAATAAAGGCTTTGCACCTATGTGTGAATAGTGGATCGGACTTAACTAAGGAGTGTGGTCAATATCTATCAGGTGAGCCCGTATGACATAGAGACCAAGTAGCTGCAACATGCTTAAACAAGCATTTGGATAAAGAGTTGTCCATGCATTGATGTGCATGTTATCAATATCTATCAGGTGAGGTACATGGCATCGGTGGGACCTCAGCATCTACTAGAAATTCTGTTGTCACGTCAAAATTTTTGCTTCCCATCCAAAAAGTATAGGGATCCAAAAAAATAGTAGAATTTTTATTTTGCTTCTTAAAGTCTTTAGAGAAAATTTTTAAAATCAAAGTACAAAAGTCTAACTTGAATCTCTACTCTTACAGTTAAACCATATCAGCTCCAAAACCTCTAGCCTACATTCTTGAGTCCAACCATTTGACTGGAATAAATTTTAAGAATTGATTAAGAAACCTCAAAATTATCCTAACTTCTGAAAAAATAGACCATGTACTCGATCAAGATCCTCTAGTGTTACCAAACCATCCTAGCGCTGAGCAGAGAGTAGCATATGATAAATAGATGGATGAAGACAGTCGGATCAAGTACTATGTACTGACTTCCATGTCAAACAAGTTATAGAGCCAGTATGAGCATATGCCTATTGTCAAGGCTATGATCACTCACCTATAAGAGTTGTACAGTGAGTAAAATCGAACTATGCACTTTGAAGTATCCAAGAGACTCTAACATGAAGATGCGTGAAGGACAGTTGGACCATAAGCACTATATGATAGTAATCAAGGATCTTAAGGAGCTTGAGAAACTTGGGCTTAATATATAAAGAGAATTGCAAGTGGATTTGATCCTCTAATCCCTTACAAGTTTATATAGTCAATTTTTATAAATTTTTATATAAACAAACTGGATTGCACTATATCCAAACTGGTCAACATATTGGTCACTACTGAGGAAACTTTGAAAAGTTCAAGAGGCACTATTCTTGCTGTGGAGCGATCTTCTTCATCCAAGAGAAAGTTTGATTGGAAGAAGAAAAACAAACCCACAGAGAAGCAGAAGAAAGACAGTAAGTCAAAGAAGGATGTTCCAAAGAAGGTTGTGGTGAAGGGAAAGTGTTTCCACTATGATGCTGATAGTCATTGGAAAAGGAGCTATCCACTCTAACTGGAGAGCCTAAAGATCAAGAAGGGCGACACATATTTTGGAAGGTATGTCAAATATGCTCGTAATTGAATCTAACCTAATGATTTCTTCTACTTCTAGTTGGGTATTGGATTCTGGTTCTAGTGCTCATATATGTATTTCAATGTAGGATCTAATAAAAAGTAGGAGATTGAGAAAAGATGATATGATTCTTTGGATCGGCAATAGAGCAAAAGTTACTGTAGAAGCCGTTAGCAGTTATCCTCTTCGATTATCATCAGGGTTTAGATTAGATTTAAAAGACTATTATTTTATACCTGTAGCTAGTCAAAATTTGATTTCTATATCTGTGTTAGCATAGGATGATTTTGATTTTAATAAAAATTTTTATTTTATTTATTTATGAAATAAAGTGATTACACATAATTTTTTGATTGATAGTCTTTATCACTTGTATGTTGATGCGAATGTGAATATAAATGAGCAAGTAGTGAGTGCTGTAGATCAAAATAGACTCGAGATGAAATTAATTATAAGTACTTGTGACACCATCGATTACATTATATTAGAGAGGATAGGATAAATAAATTAAAAAAAGATAGGATCGTTGATTCTTTTGGTTCTGAATCATATCCAGCTTATGAATCTTACTTTCGAGAAAAAATGGCCAAGTTATCGTTTGTAGGATATGAGAAAAGAACCACTGAGCTATTTACCCCGATACACATCGATGTGTGTGGGCCATTTGATGTGTAAATCAGGCATGATTATAGCTACTTTATCACATTCATCGATGATCTATCATGGTACAGATATGTATTTCTGATGAGACACAAATCTGAAACCTTTGAAAAATTTAAAAAATTCAAAAATGAAGTAGAAAATAAATAGGTAAATCTATTAAGGTTCTTCGATCTGATCGAGGAGGTGAATATCTTAATCAAAAATTTTTGAGATATCTTAGGGACAATGGCACAGTCTCTCAATAGACTCCTTCAAGAACACCTTAGCTGAACGAGGTATTCGAAAGGAAGAATAGGACCCTATTAGGTATAGTCAGATCCATGATGAGCTTCACTAATTTATCCTTATATCTTTGGGGACATGCCTTATTAACTGCAATACATTTATTGAACAGGGTTCCATCAAAATCTATTCCTACCACATCATATGGGATATGGTACGGTAAGAAGCTGAGTCTAGATTATTTAAAGACTTTGAGATGTCTAGTCTATGTCAGAAAATAGATGACTAACAAATTAGAGTATAAATCTATTATAGCTCATTTTATAGGGTATTTGAAAGAAACCATAGGATACTGCTTTTATCTTCCACAAGATCACAATGTGATTATGAGTCATTATGCTAAATTTTTAGAAAATCAATTTATCCAGGAAGAAGGCAGTGGGAGATTAATTAAGCTTGAAGAGAAGGTCTTTGAAGAGCAACGAGATATAGATCCTCAAAAATTCATTATTCATAAGCTAGTAGTTGATGTTCCTCCACTACCTCGTAGATCTAGTAGAGTCTCCCATCCTCCTAAAAGGTATATGGGTATACTTACAGAGGAAGTAGAGAAAATATTTTTTATGAAAGATAAGGGTCATAGAGATGATCCTAATATCTTTGACGAGGCGATGTCCGACATTGATTTTAAGAAATGGTTAGATGCAATGAAGTCAGAAATTGACTCAATGCACTCGAACTAAGTATGGATCTTAATGGATCTATGTGAGAGTGTAGTATCCATTAGGTGTAAATAAATCTACAAAAAGAAAAGTATCGATGATAAGGTAGAGACCTATAAGGCTAGGTTTGTGGTAAAAGATTATAGTCAGTGCAAAGACATTGACTATCAAAAAATCTTCTCATCCGTAGCCATACCAAAATCCATTTATACTCTGCTTGCTATTTCAGCTTATTATGATTATAAAATCTGACAGATGGATGTAAAAACTACCTTTCTGAATGAATATTTTGAGGAAGATATCTATATAGAGCAGCTTTTGATTTCACATCTGGTGATGGTGATCACTGAATCTGCAAGCTGTAAAGGTCCATATATGGATTAAAGCAAGCATCTCGAAGTTGGAATCTTCATTTTGATGATGCAATCAAATCATTTGATTTCATCAAAAAATGAGGAGGAATCCTATGTATACAAAAGAATTAGTGGGAGTGCAATAACATTTCTTGGATTATACGTGAATGATATTCTACTCATTGAAAATTATATTCCTATACTAACTTCGGTCAAACGATGGTTGTCTAAAAAATTCTTCATGAAAGACCTAGAGGAAGCATCCTATATTCTCGGAATAAAGGTCTATAGGGATAGATCAAAAAGAATACTAGGCCTATTATAAAAGCTATACATAGAGAAAGTGTTGAAGAGGTTCAGTATGTAAAACTCTAAAAGAGGACTTTTACCTCTTAGGTATGATATTTATCTTTTCAAGATGATGTGTCCGACTACATCTGAAGAAGCTTAGCGCATGTGTAGCATTCCTTATGCCTCAGCCATATGGAGCCTCATGTATGCCATGTTGTATACTTGACCTGATATTGTCCTTGCTGTGAGTGTCACGAGCAGGTATCGTCGAATCCAGACAAGAAATATTGGATAGCTATGAAGAACATCCTTAAGTATTTGAGAAGAACTAAAGATTTGTTCTTAGTCTTTGGAGGATGGTCTGAGTTGCGAGTCGAGGCTTACACTAATTTAGACTTCATGTTTGACCCCGATGATAGAAAGTCTACATTACGATATGTGTTTATATGGAATGGTGGCACAGTTAGCTGAAAGAGTTTCAAGCAACCTATCATAGCGAATTCGACCATAGAAGCTAAGTATGTCGCTACTTTGGATGCTGTAAAAAAAGACTTCTAGTTCAAAAAGTTCATCATAGAGCTTAGGATAATGACTTCAGATACCATACCACTGTATTGCGACAGTAATGAAGCCATAGCACTTACTAAGGAGCTGAAGTCTCATCAGAAATGAAAGCACATCGAGCGGTGGTTTTGTATTATACGTGACTACCTCGAAAAAAATATGTCGAGGTGCGAAGAGTAGACTTCACAGACAACGTGACAGACTCGCTAACTAAGCAATTGAGCTAGCCAAAGATGGAAGTCTATCTTGAGAAGATGGAACTTAGATTAGTGGCCAATTGACTTTAATCCAAGTGGAAGATTGTTGGATGTATGTCCAAGAAGTCAATACAGCTGATACATTGTAATAATCCTAGGATATAATTTTATACTTAAAATATTAATTTGATCAATAAAAATATAAATTTTATTTTTATTTAAGTGTGATATGTCCTTGAATCGTCCATGAAATTAATACTTTTGATACATATTCTCAAGATATTGAGAATTAGAGGCATGTATAATTATTCCTAAATGCTCTCGATCATAGTATCATCATGAGGATGTTGATTGATTTGAATAGATCGACACATAGATCACTTCTTTTGAGGTAGATGAGTCTCTAGTCTATAGTGTAGAGATACTGAGCGATGAGTACGGATAGTTGTTAGAGAACAACTCATATTGAGTGTGATCTTACAAGAGATTACTTGAATTTTTACTCAATTGTTAGTGATCATCTCGATGTTGTAGTTGTGTGAGTGATCTTTTGATCTGTGATGGTATGATTGCTTACAATATGGTTGCTGGAGTTTGACTGACACATAAATATAACCTCATTGAATCTTTATGGTAGATGTTGGTGATAGTTGATCCACTGTAGGAGTAGGGTGTGCATCTAGATAGAATCTATCGATCTTGATAGAAAGAAGTAGTCCTATGAGATTTGAGAGGCTAAGTTCATAAGTCTATGGCCATAATAGTATGATTGATAGAAAAGAATTTCCATAAGGATCATAATTGAACTTGAGCTAATCAAATCTATCATATGACTGATGATAAGATTTGATGATTTATCCATGATCTGTCATCTAGTCAGAATTCATGATAGAGAGACTGAATCATATGTGAACTACATCTTGAGAATTTTTTTTTGATTTTACTAGGTTGCCACTACATACTACTAGGTGTCACTGATGGATTGTGAGAGCTTACTAAGATTTTTCAGGATCGACAATCCTTGATGAATCAGAGTAAAATTATTTCGATCCATTAAAAAGAGTTTTCATAATACTATGATAAAGATCATGATATATCTCACTACTAGATAGAATTAAACTTATAGGATCACACAACAAAGAAATTAGATTTAGATTAAGCAATTGGGCTTATGAAGTCTCAATAGGATTTGGAGAAATCCTATTGGGTTCAGAATAACTTGCTAGCATATGATTGAACTCAATTTTCTCTTTGCACTTGAATTACTTATTTGATAAGATTAATTTAAATTAATTTTTTATTAATAATCTAAATGAATTAGATTCATTGGGCTCTAATTATTGGTTGCCTAGGATTTTGAATTATATGCATTAGAGGTTCAAATCCTTAAGTATTTTCTTGATTGTTTAACATAAGGCGCTACTTGATTTGATCAAGTTGAGCATGCCCAATTGGTTGAGGGTGTGAAGGATCAGCTAGGGGCATCTCATATCTCCTAGTTGGCGTGTGAGAAAGTGGGCTAAAGGGCACCAAGTGTTGGCACCACATGGTTCTCCTAAGGGTGGTCAAAGATTGGGTGCTACAAAGATTCTTAATGCGAGTTGGACTTGCTTTAAGGGGCTGTTTGGTTTTGAATATGATTACCTATTTATAGGGCCCTTTTCTAAGGATATTAGCATCAGATTTTCAGTAAGCTTCAAGTCTCCAAAAGCCTCCCCATGCCTCCCTCTCTTCTCCTTCTTACTTCCAACATCCAACAAGGTTGGACACCCACCTTCTTCCAATGCCCAAAAGTGTTTGGGTGGCCATCTTCCTTGCTGATTCTTAAGTTTTTGGTTGCTACTAAATTAAGGGAAGGAGATTAAGAAAAGAAAAGAAGAAAAAGATCAAGAAAAGAATCAAAGAGTTGATCGCGATCTCAGCTTCATTCAAATTCGTAGAGTGATCATTTTTGGAGAAGAACATGTTGAATTTCAGTGATGCAGTGAAATATAAATTTTAAAATTTTTTACATATATTCAATAATTGAAAATAAATTTAATATTTAAACTAGACTATCAGAACATAAAAGTCCTAGGAAAATCTTGATGATTGCAATCAAATAACATAAGCATGCATAACAAGAGAAGATCAAAAGTCATATACCAACACGAAGATCACAAACTGGTAATCTTGAGATCTCCACGAGACTTCAAAGTAGAAGCTCTCCAATGGTGATCCACACAGGACTGATCAGAACCCTTCTCAATTTGACATGGTGCTGCAGCCTTCTTCCTAAGCGCGTTATCGATCGTCCTTCGCAAGAATGAATTGCACCACTATTTGTATACCTTTAAGATCTCCACTAGGATCACTCTAGGAACTTTTTTTCAAAAAGATGAGATTTAATATTTAACACATAAACAATCTGATTTTAGGACAAGCATCATATGCTTTCTTTTTTCCTTCCTCTCTTCCTTTCTATTTTTTTCTCTCCCTTTTCTTTGTCTTTATGCCAATTTTTTTTTCTCTTTTTCTCCTCATTCTCAGGCCTATCCTCAACCCAAAATGGCACATTAAACCTGGGCTAGCGCCTCCTTATTTATAGGTTACAAAGGGGTGCCATATTATCTCCAAGGGATGCCAACTTTTGGCGTTAAAAATTCCCATAAGAAGATAATAATTTAGTATGGAATATGAGGTGTTTCACAAGTAGAAAGACTCTCCTTTCTACATCCAGAAACCAAGGCACCATCTGATGTCGCCCCCTTTAAGAAATTACATGGAATAAGAGAGGAAATAGGAAGGAATATAAGTGTTTTAAATGAGATGGACTCTTCCAATCTCATCGCACAAAATAATGAGGCATCCCATTTATTTTTGGCATGGAGTTCCTTTCCAGAGAAGGACTCCTCCTCTTCTATGCCCACATATCCCAAGGCATCATCTGATGTCGCACAAAATAATGGGATGTGTGGAACATGTAAGGAATTTAAGAGAAGTATGAAAGAAGGACTCTCCTTCTTTAATGCCAAAATTTAATGGGGTTAATTTTGTGCGTGGCACTTTGGCATGGAGGAGGTTATTTCACATGGAACTCTTTCATTAAAAATTAGATAAATCACCTATTTAAATATAGGTTCAAACCCAATCACATTAGATTAAGGCTACAAGTCAAGGGTTAGCTCAGACACCTTTGCACTGAACCCAATTGAAAACTTGAGTTAATTCATGTGCTAGCAATTCAATTAACCCATTGGATTTACAATAAATCCAAATAGATTAGACCAAGATAAAATTTTTATTATGTGTGATCCATTGGGTTTCAAATCTAGCCAGTAGTAGATCCAGACTCATGACATAACCCTAATCTGATTAGATTAGGTCAGCTCAAGAGTCTCAATCAACTAGGACTCTTCCTAATTAATTCTTAAATTAAACTCTTTTAATTCTGATAAGTCCACAAGTCAAGATTAACGTCTAGCAACTTGTCATGACTACCTGAAAGATTTGAAATTTACTGAAAATATCAAAATTATCCTTTCATGATGAGTTACTGTATAATTCAATCCTTCGATCATACAATATTTCGAAAAGATCATAGATATGGAATCATGCCAAACTCAAATATCTATCCATATATATCTCGATCTGATGATGATGACTCGGTTGATGAATTAGTAAAAATTTTTTCTACTATTTATCCTTGCTCTGGTCAGAGACTCTCAGAGTCATCATCCTATGAGATCATATAGGATGTTCTCTCCTCTTATAAGGAGTGATCGATTCTTTGGTGACCACTCAACCTCTATGCACACTTCACCATACTTAGAATATCCCACACACATCTCAAAGTGGCATGCTAGGAAATAAACTAAAGTAAGGTTCTATGTACACAAGGTACTATGGCAATCTCAGATCAAAGAATCATATGCACCACTCCCACTGAAGAATCATCTGTCGACATGCTGCAATACTCCATCAGATGTTCTTCCTGTAGGTCAGTTCAAAGAACTCATTCTCCAATGAGCACTTACATCCTTGTATTAGTATCACCAAATAAGTGATTGTGAGATCAACCATCCTCTCCATTGAGCATACATAGGATGTACCAGTCTTATCGATATTATCGATCTCCGGCTCGATGATCCAATGATTGAGAATATTTTAGATTGGAGCTATCAAAATTTTAGGTCTCATTGGCATGATCTCATCATGATCTTAAAATTATTATCCTAATCTATGGGGTTTATCATATCATAAAAATATAATGTAGCAAATGATAAAATATAATATCTCATGAATAAAATAACTAATGTCATGCAAATGAGTAAGAAGATAACACAGAAAAGTGCCTTCGTATCCCCATGCGATTGGCTTGTAGAATACTATTCTTTCAATCTCCCACTTGCACTAAAGCCAATCGCCCCTGTATCTGATGCCCATGCTATCAAGGTGGCGAACACGCTACTGTTGTGTAAGGCTTAGTGAACTGGTTCTATTATACTGTTCTTAGTATGAACTCATTTTGTGATCAAATCATGAATGAGGTAAAAATGTCTTAGGATGTGTGTGGGTACCTAGTGAGACCACACCCAACTTAGTGATGAACGCTTTCATCAGGTGACTTTCCTAAGCAATCTTTACTTATAGTAATTAACTGAAACAAATATAGTTTGCTGTTTGGAACTCTTCCAATTCACTGCTGCTCTAGTACTTCTCAAGTACTTTGAGAATGCTTTTCATAGTTTTCAAAAAGTCCTATCATGGACCTACCTGAAATCAATGATTATGCACAAGGCATAAATCACATCAGGCTTGGTACATCGAATATATGGATAAGTAAATACCTTTACATCTATTCATGTTGAACCCCTTCAACATAAAATTCATGTACCTAGACTGGGACAAGCCTAACATCTACTTATATCTATCACTATAGATGCCAAATATATTGGATGCTATACCCAAGTTTTTTCTATGAAAATTTTTGTGATAAGCATGTCATTGACCGAATGCAATATCGAGACTACCTTCCCAATATGCTGTATATCTTTCACATACATAAGAAGTTAGTGAGACTCCTACTTATTTTCTTGCACACACACATGGTTCATCTATATTTTGATGAAGTCAAATATTTTGACTATGTCATCAAAAATAGAAGTACCTACTCCTCAATACCTGCTTTAGTCCATAAATACATTTGCCCTTCCATTGGAGACAAATTCTCTAGATGGTGTGTGGTAATAGCAAAAATCCGGATTGACATCTCTGATAGCAACTTGTTGGGTCATACTTATAAGTGCTTCAACCATAGTCCATACTTGGTTGATGTATAGGAAGTTCATTTCGGATGTCATGGTTTCAAGCCAACTGTCAGAGTCTTTACTCATGATAATCTTCGAATAGATCAAGAAAAATATCATTCTTAATGATGTATGGTGTACAGTCATTCACAATGATAAATCCATATTTTGAGTGGTACATTACTCACTCAGATTGACCTTCGATGAAGAGGTGTGTGTTATGGTTATGTTTCATCAACGAGCATATTTGATCGAGGAACAACTTGTGGACACTCCACAGGTTATGATATTTTATAGATTTTAAACTTCTCAAGTTTAATTATCCTCCCACTGTCTTCTTAATTTTTTTTTTTCAAAAGGTGGTATGCCTACTGACAAAATACCTTTTGTCGAGTAGGATGGTAGAAATAGTATCACATACTACTCTTTAGGATAACCTATAAACATATATAAACCTATTTTAGCACAAACTTATGTACATCAACTTTTTTCACATAAGCTGGGCAACATGCCTCTTACCTTTTTCATATCTCATATAGAGTGCTAGTAACAGATTTTGATGGTATCTCATTCAAAACACATATAGTAATTTTTAGAGCATATTTTCAGAATGAGATAATAAGATTTGTGAAGCAAATTAAAGAACACACCATATCTCATATGTGGTGTTCATCTCTGGATTGAGATATTATTGATCTTCGAACATCCATATGTACAAGGCCTAATACCATGCATGTCTTTTTTCATATCTAGTAAATGGGATCTTAGTCATTTTATCTATGAGACAAGATTTATAAGTTCTATATGATTCAAAATCATATAGATAAAGAACTATTCTTTGTATTACTTGTTTATCTTTGATTTACAAAAATAGCCAAGTTGGCAATGCCAGAGATATATGATCATCACATATTCATTTCTTGTTCTCATCAATATGAAGAACAATATTATTGAGTGACAGAAATATAGGACCATAGCCATAAAATTTATCAGAAGGAGAGTAACTTTTATTCTTTATGTTAATTTCAAAATCATATTACTATAATATAGGAATTGAAATAATATTCTTGATAAATTAAGGCATATAACAATGGTCTATTAGTTTCTAAATAAATAGGTTCCTACAGTCTTAGCATGAATGAACTTTCCATCAGTACCAAAAGGCAAGTAATCACCTTACTTCAACTTTATAGGTCCAGCAACACTTTTCATAAGTGGAACCCATATAAGGTATCACACACCTAAAAATTTTAAAGCTGAAACACTCAATGATTTACTAGTTTGTATTATATATAAACCATTAGCAGATGCAACTTTTGCATCCTGCTATTACTTCACACTTACAAGACAACTCTTGCAGTTAATTTTTAATGCTCATTATTGCTGTAATGATAATAGATACCTTTGGTGAAGACTATCTTTACCTTCTTCTCCTAGAAGATACTAAAGAAGAAACTTAGGAGAGTTAGTAGGATCTAATTCCAGATTAACTCACTATCCATGATTGACTTAATCAGACAATTAAGTTAATCAGGATATATTTGACAGTCATACTATTACCCCGTCATATCTTATATGCGGTATTTTCTTCTATATAGTATCAACTCAGATCAAATCAAAATAAAAAGAATATGAGACTATCTCCTATAAGAGAACTATTCTCAAGTTTTTCAACCATTCCATGATGTTCAATCAATTTTAAAAATATCCTATGTAGTAATAGTGAAGATGCAAATGTGTATATATGAACATAAAAAGGACTACTCATGATGACATGCACAATTTAGATGAAGTTTTTTATTTAAATGTGTCTTCCACTATTTTAACAAATTTCATAGCCCTTAAGTATGAAATCGAAGAAGCATATCATCTAGTTCCTTAGTGGGGTTGAGATCCCAATTTCTCATAAAAAATCTTGTGGATAGCATAACAAGCTCTTATGAGTTCAAGGGTAGGTAACTCTTTACTAATTGTATCTCATACAACTCTCAACATAACTTTTGCCTCTAAATACTTATAACCTTATGGATAGCATAACAAACTATAGTATTTTAGTTAAATCGTATCCTTCAATCTTATATGATCATATTTGAATAATACTATCTTTGTGGATATCACAACGATGCAGCACTACTAAAATATGCCATAAGCATCACTTAGTCAACATCATATCCATCTCTATAGCCAGCCTTGTGGATAGCACAATAAACTTACTATAGTTTTTAACATACTCTATTGACTAAGTATGAGCTAAATATTATTAGCTTCATTATGCATCAAGACAGTATCAAATCAGTCCCCACAACAAGCCTTGTGGATAGCACAATAAGTCTACTATGACTCTTGATATAATACTAACTTGGCATGAAAGAAGGTATGGATAGTATTCTTAACACTTCGCCATTAAGATTTAATATAATTTAAATGAGGAACTTACGTCTCATGCACATCCTAAACATATACATGCATCATATGCAATTTACAATTCTAACTACCAGTAAGTAAGAGCATAAAAAGAAAAACTAATGATTATGGACTTTTGAAAGATCATCCGAGCCACAGGATGATATATGGGTCTAACCCTAGGTGCATCTTAAATTATACTATCTCATGGTCAATCTTAATGTGCCTCCACTCTTAAACACCTAGTAGTGCAGTCTTCATCTCCATGAAGTCTACCATGAATACTTGATCTTTATTTGAAAATAGCAAGAAATAATTTCTATCTATTTTTAAATAATTTTTTTTTATAATTTTACATCAATATATAAAAGTCCTAATCAACAGTTAAAAATATACAAAAGAAAAGTACAGCTGATAATACAATGCATCAAGGACACCCAGCTCCTATTGCAACTCTTGCAGATGCATTTATATAATCAGCTAATAGGGAAGCATTCATGCATACATCCATCACATGGATATATCATAGTTCATAACCACACAACATGTATTTTATAATAATTATAAAGTATTATAACAAACTATTCATGTTATTTTAATTACGATATCATTCATACACATGTCAATGTAGATGTTTAAATTTATGATCATAGGATCCATCTAGGATTTTTTATTCAGATTCAATACTTGATCCAATTTTAATTTTAAATCAATCATTTATCATTTATTTGAGTTGAGTTGATCAAATCTTAGGTTAACCCTAAATCAATTAGGTAAACATAGATTCGATCAACCATGACTCAAATCCTAATCGAATTAGACAAATGACAATTTGATTAACCTAAATTAAACATGATTTCTAATTAAAATTAAAATTATGAATTTGATTTAATCTATAATCATCAATTTTAATCATATTAGATCAATGAATTATAGTTAATCAAATTCATCAGCAAAAATCTTATTCATATCTGAGGCATCCTTTCATGATCAAAATTTTTTGGGTCCACACATACCTCGAGCAACAACCAAGATGGTTGATCCACAATGGTGAATGCCTAATAATATGGTGGTCAGCCCTTGGATTTTAAGTAGATGCATCAAATGTAAGAACCCTAAGTCTTGGCAATGTACATCCATATGTATCATTCCAAGGCTTCGTGCATCACATGCACAAGATTTCAATTCCATCAAAAATAGATCATGGATCTAATCTTAAACTTGTCACATAAGTCTAAAAATCATAAAAATTCATATCCAAAATTTGATCATGGATTGATAATATTTATCATCAACGAAAGATGCATCATAAACATCAAAAAATATCAATCAAAAAATTTGATTTTGACATAGTTTGAACTGAATCTAATCCATATCATAATAATAACATAAAATTTAATTGAATCAATCAAGGATGGCTCTGATACCACTGTTGGATTTTGATGATGCAGTAAAATATAAATTTTAAATTTTTTTATATACATTCAATAATTAAAAATAAGTTTAATATTTAAACTAGACCACAAGAATACAAAAGTCCTAGAAATACTTTGATGATTGCAATCAAATAACATAAGCATGCATAATAAGAAAAGATCAGAAGCCATATACCAATATGAAGACCATGAACTGATAATCTTAAGATCTCTATGAGACTGTAAAGTAGAAGCCCTCCAACGGTGATCCATACGGGACTAATCAGGGCCCTTCCCAATTCGACATGGTGCTGCAGCCTTCTTCCTAAGCGTGCTACCGATCGTCCTTCGAAAGAACAGATTGCACCACTACTTGTATACCTTCAAGACCTCTACTAAGATCACTCTAAGAATCTTTCCTCAAATGATCTTACCATATAACAATCAGATTTAATATTTAACACATGAACAATTTGATTTTAGGACAAGCATCATATGCTTTCCTTTTTCCTTCCTCTCTTCCTTTCTATTTTTTTCTCTCTCTTTTTCTTATTTTTATCCTAAATTTTTCTTCTCTTTTTCTCCTCATTCTCACACCTATCCTCAGCCCAAAATGGCATGTTAAACCTGGGCTAGCGCCTCCTTATTTATAGGTTACAAAGGGGTGCCATATTATCTCCAAGGGATGCCAACTTTTGGCATTAAAAATTCCCATAAGAAGATAATAACTTAGTATGGAATATGAGGTGTTTCACAAGCAGAAGGCCTCTCCTTTTTGCATCCAAAAACCAAGGTGCCATCTGATGTCACCCCCTTTAAGAAATTGCATGAAATAAGTGAAGAAATAGGAAGGAAGATAAGAGTTTTAAATGAGATGGACTCTTCCAATCTCATCGGACAAAATAATGAGACATCCCATTTATTTTTGGCATGGATTTTCCTCTCAGAGAAGGACTCCTCCTCTCTCTTCCACACCCACATATCCCAAGGTGTCATCTGATGTCACACAAAATAATGAGACATGTGGAACATGTAAGAAATTTAAGAGAAGTATGAAAGAAGGACTCTCCTTCTTTAACGCCAAAATTAAATGGGGCGGGGATTAATTTTGTGCATGGCACTTTGGCATGGAGGAGGTTATTTCACATGAAACTCTTTCATAAAAAATTAGATAAACCATCTATTTAAATATAGGTTCAAACCCAATCACATTAGGTTAAGGCTACAAGTCAAGGGTTAGCACAAACACCTTTGCACCGAACCCAATTGGAAACTTAGATTAATTCATGTGCTAGCAATTTGATTAACTCATTGGATTTATAATAAATTCAAATAGATTAGATCAAGATCAAATTTTTATTGTGTGTGATCCATTAGATTCTAAATCTAACCAGTAATGGATTCAGACTCATGATATAACCATAATCCGATTAGATTAGGTCAGCTCAAGAGTCCCAATCAACTAAGACTCTTCCTAATTAATTTTTAAATTAAACTCTTTTAATTTTGATGAGTCTACAAGTCAAGATTGATGTCTAGCAATATGTCATGACTATCCAAAAGATTTAAAATTTGATAAAAATATTAAAATTACTCTTTCGTGTTGAGTTACCGTGTAATTCAATCCTTCGATCATACAACATTTCGAAAAGACCATGGGTATGAAATTATGTCAAATACAAATATCTATCTATATGTATCTCGATCTGATGATGATGACTCAGTTGATGAACTAGTAAAAATTTTTTCTACTATTTATCCCTACTTTGGCCAGAGACTCTTACAGTTATCATCCTATGAGATCACATAGGATATTTTTTTCTCCTACAAGAAGTGATTGATTTCTTATTAATCACTCACAACCTCCATGTACACTTCACTATACTCAAAATATTCCACATATATTTTAAAGTGACGTGCTAGAAAATAAACCAAAGTAAGGATCCATATACATAAGATACCATGATGATCTCAGGTCAAAGGATCACATGCACTGCACACTGAAGAATCATCTATTGATATGCTGTAAGGCTCCATCAGATATTCTTTCTATAGGTTAGTTTAGTGAACTCATTCTCCAATGAGCACCTACATCTTTGTATTAGTGTCACCACACAAGTGATTGTGAGATCAACCATTCTCTCTATCGAGCATACATAGGATGTACCAGTTTTATCGATATTATCGATCTCTGACTCGATGATCTAATGACTGAGAATATTTTAGATTGAGGCTATCAAGATTTTAGGTCTCACTGATATAATCTCATCATGGTCTTAAAATCATTATCCTAATCTATGGAGTTTATCATAATCATAAAAATATGATGCAGTAAATAATAAAATATAATATCTCATAAATAAAATAACTAATATCATACAAATGAGTAGGAAGGTAACATAAATTTTTTTTTTCACATCCCCATGAAATTGGCTTGTAGGACACTATTCTTTCAAAACGATCAACACTATAGAGGGCTGTTCTAAGTTGATTTTGAGTGAATATTTATAGAGATCAGATACTTGCATAGCTAAAAAAGAATCTACCATCATTCAGATCCAGGTTCAAAGAAAGGAATAACGATACAGGTATGTGATCCGATCATATTTTCAATTTCAGCATAAAATTCAGCCCATGTAAATTTCAGCATATGAAATAGATCCATGTGTTCTTTGTAATTGTGCATGCATAAACTAGATTAAAAAGTGTTTTAATCTTAATTTTGCTGTATTATTTTTTTTAAAAAAATTTGAAATACATATGCATGCACCCTACACAAAACTCCAACACTAACATGCAATTTTTTTACCTTTGGCATTCAATTAACCATTATCTCTTGCAGAATATTGAGAAAGAAAAACATATATAGTTTTAATATGTTTAAAGACTTGTATCAATTATTACATGCATCTCATGTATTAGAAACTAATTAAGCAAAAACTTCATTGAGTGATTATATAAATTGGTATCAACTCATATGCTGCATATGCCAAAAGCCAATAAAGATACTAGGCAACAAAATTTTATGCAAATAAGTCATACCAGGGGCTCCCATTATGTGCATGCAAACAATTCTCTTGTCATATGGAAAGAGAGGATTGGAGCAACTTATGGGATTTAATGCTAGACATTAAGGTTGGTTGGTTATGGAGTTGCTAAATTTGCAATCATGGGCTTGACAAACATTTCATGTGTGCATAACAAGTGCTGTGAAGTATTTTCCTTTGCATATTTCTACCACCCAATTGACATTAACATCATGTGGTTTAACTTTAATTTGTATTTTAAAACTTTTATATGCTTAAATGATGAATTGCTCTATCTTATTTGAAAATAAGCATGAAAAGCCAATGCAAATTAAGCAAATGAAAAAGTGTGAGGGGCTTTTAGTATAAACTAACTAAATCTTAAAATAGTTTTGTATTTTCTTTAAGTGGAATAAAATTGTTTGATATTTGCCAATCCAGACCCAATTTAACTAAGTAATATGTAAGCCTAATCTAACCTATTCTAAACACTTGGTCAGGTCATTGTTCTATTTAACAAAGAATGGTGCCCATTAATACAACATGAAGTCTTGCCTTTTTTGTTCAAATTATCATCTTTCATTTCCTATTCTGCTTGTTTGTTTCCCTTTTCTTTCGGTCTCATTAGATTTGTTGATTTAATTGTCTTAGTATATGCACTATATTACCATGGCTTTACATTATTCCGATACAAACAAAATTATATTCTATTATATCACAATTACATGATATGTTAGCAGTTATCTATAACAATTTCGCTCGCAACTATCTACTAGTAATTATGGATATACATTAGTATTGTATCAATCTCAAAGTCTACCATGAGTCACATTAGGCCAAATACTTGTCTCAACAATTTTTTTCATAGTTATCAAATCCGATTCATGTGCAACTCATCCACCAACACTAATCCTTGCTTGTTCCCTCCCTCCTTTTCGAACTCCATGATCAACTCTCATCTCCAGAGAAATGGAGGCATTTGATTTTGAAAAGTGATAAAGGAGATAAAAATTGTGGAATATTGAGAGTAATAGGGAGAAGAAAGAGGATAAGAGGATGCTATTATTTATAATAGGAATAGAAATCCACATCTAATTCAGTATCAAAGTATTTACACCCTTTCTTAATACCTTAATTGAAGGCTATGAGTATACACCACATAGACAAGGCTAGATGAAGTAAAGGTAAATGAAAATTATGTAACCCTCGTTGGGTTGGATAGGGTTCATCCATGATTATTTATGTCTATGAAGGTATAGGCTAATGAGTGAAGGGAAGGAAACAGTTTTCCTCCAGAAAGTCCAAGTTGCATCTAAATTTTTTTTCTAATATTCTATTTATTTAAGGATCAAATTCTTACCTGAATCATAGCAAAACCAGAGATCAAATCTCAAATTATCTGATATAAACCTTCGCAGAGGCCTAGATATGCAGACCCTCTACTTCGTATGCACTCAGATGCTGTAGGAAAGCAGGATGAACTCCAATCCAATTGGCTTCACATACACAATCAATCGAGGGATGAGATGTGATGATGTGGCACCTCACACCAGCAGGTAGGATATCCAAGAAGGATCCACATCCAAGGAGAGGAGGCGGCAACAAAGGGAGAGATGTGGAAGATGAAGGGCCTCTCTCTTCACACGCCTATCTCTCTCTTTTTTTTCTTCTCTCAATTTGATTTGTTTGCTATTCTATTCTCTTTTCTCATCCATAGATAGAGATCCTTTTTATTTATAGATGATTCCCATGACCCAATGAGAGGAGGACTCTTTATTCAAATCTAATTTGAATTGGTCCAATACTCATGAAAGAAGGACTCCTACATGAGATATAATTGCCATCACTTATGACATCCACTTTGCACCCACTCCCACATCCACTTGGGACGTCCCAAATAAGCACCAAACTAATTTTTGGTCATACTTCATGAGTGGATATTCTAAGTACAAGTAAGAATACTTATATCTCATCCAAAACAGGTCTGATTTGAATCCGATTCGTAGTCGGTTCGAACAATTTCGAAAGGCTGTCAATCCTAAACTCTTTAGGACTTTTGTACCAAATCTAACTTGGATTTTGGATCTATTTAAGTTAAATTAATTTAAATTTAATCTAAAATTAATTAGTACTAAAATTTAATCTTTCATATATTCTATGGATCATAGATAGAAATTGTTCATCCCCGAAATTGAACCTGAACCTCATGTGTAGTGCTAGCTAGACATAGTCAACTCTTCAATTTTGTTTGACCCATAACTCAATTCTCAATCAAGTTAGCTTATATGTTCAATCAAATCAAGTACTTCCAGATTGGACATATAAACATAGGTCAATTCTTTTCTACTTTGTCTGACTTGTGTGCGTGACTCCATAGGTTCAAACACTAAGCCGGTAGCACAGGAACCAATTCTTGCACTAATCGAGATACCATTTAGTAATAATTTTTGATGTCCAGATAGGTCAAATTATCATCAAGAAATATTTTAGAACCTATACTCATGGTTACCGCATAATTCATCCTTTTGACTCTGGATGCTCTGAGATGGTCTCAGGTTAACTGTCAATCGAGATTGCTTTATCCATATTATATTTCAACCTTTCAAATCCATCTCATGGATTACCTTGGCTAAGGCTTTACTAAATAGAAATATAGTTATACATCAACTCTAATAATCTAGAGGGATCAATCCCATCTTGATCCACACACAGACTTCACAAGTACTTGACTATACCCAGTAGCCTTTTGTCACTGCATTAAAAATCCAAGTAGTTCAGCACCAAAGCACAGTGAGTTGCTTGTAAGCACTATGGTGATCTCAAATCTGAAAGATATTTATATCCATGTATTTCACTAGTAGCTCTTGATAGTAGAATGCTCAGCAGATGAGTCACTTGTTCAATAATGATATACCCTTACATCTCACTTGTATGCCATACCAATATCATCACACTCCTTAATTAAGAGAACAACCAGCCCATATGGCACACAACGATCTTCACTTGATAAATGTCATCATCCCGTAATGATGTATCATTTGATTGGAAATTTATTTAAGAACTATACGATAAATCCTCTCTTTATCGTACACTAGCATAGTTCTAGGGACTTCATCACAATATAAGAGTTCAAGAAAGATGTCACTTTGTGATGAAAAATATCAGAATAACTATTATTCAATAATCAATAATTTATATACAAGGATGAACTCAATCGTCACATGATTGATTTTAGGACATAATTTCCAACAACTCCCACTTAGACTAAAGCCAATCAGGACAGTATCTTATACCCATCTTTCATTTGAAGTCATCGAACTCTTTGATCTCGAGAGCTTTAGTGAAGGGGTCGGCTAGATTCTTCTTTCCATCGATCTTCTGAAGCTCAACGTCATCTCGGTTCACGATCTCTCGCATTAGGTGATAGCGGTGTAGAATATGTTTAGTGTAATAGTATGACTTAGGTTCTTTCGCCTGAGCTATGGCACTGAAGCTGTCACAATACAGCAGGACAGGACCATCAATGGAAGGTACAACTCTCAGCTCGATAATAAACTTTCGCAACCACACCACCTTCTTTATAGCATCCGATGCAGCAATATATTCCACTTCGCATACAGAATCGACCATAGTATGTGGCTTGAAATTTTTCCAGCAAACAGCTCCTCCATTCAAGATAAATATGTAGCCCGACATGCTTCTGCTGTTATCACAATCTGACTGAAAACTGAAATCAGTATATCCCATAAGTTTCAGATCAGAGTCTCCATAGATAAGCCATTGGTCTTTAGTATTTCTCAAATACTTAAGAATTGCTTTTGCAATCTTCTAATGCTTCTCATCTGGATCTGACTGGTACCTACTCACTATCCCTAGTGAATAGGCCACATTTGAAATTATACATATCATAGCATACATGATAGATCCCACTGAAGAAGCATATAGTATTTTACTCATGCACTCTCTCTCCTCAAGAGTTATCGGACAATCCTTCTTGGAAAGAGTAATTCCATGGCTTATCAAAGATAGCCTTTCTTGGAATTATCCATATTGAACCGTTTCAACAAGGTGTCAATGTACGTGGATTGGGATAATCCAAGCAACCTTCTAGATCTATCCCTATAGATCTTCATCCCTAGGATGTAGGATGCTTCTCCCAAGTCCTTCATGGAGAACTGTGATGATAACCATAGCTTCACACTCTGCAAAGCTGAGATATCATTTCTTAGTAACAGTATGCATCCACATACAGCTCAAGAAAAATGACCACAGAATCGGAAGTCTATTTGTAGACGCAAGGCTCTTTTTCGTTCCTAACGAAGTCATACATTTTGATTACTTTATCAAAATGCATGTTCCAACTCCTCGATGTCTGCTTAAGTCTATAAATTGACCTTTTCAGCTTGCACACTTTCGACTCATCTGTAGATGTGAACTCTTCAGGTTGTATCATATACACCGCTTCTTCCAGCTCTCCATTAAGAAAAATGATTTTGACATCCATCTGTCAGATCTCATAATCTAAGTGTGCAGCGACAACAAGCATAATTCGGATGGACTTGAGCATTGCCACAGGAGAGAATGTCTCGTCATAGTCAATACCATAACACTGACGGTAACCCTTAGCAACTAGACGGGCTTTATAGGTCTCTACATTCTCATCTGTTCCTCTTTTTCTCTTGAAAATCTGTTTACACTCTATGGATTTTATCCCTTTAGGTGGATTAACTAGTGTCCAGACACTATTGATCTCCATGGACTCTATCTCGAACTTCATGGCCTCAAGCTATTTTTGAGAGTCGGGCCTTTGCATGACCTCCGTATAAGTGATCGGATCCTCATCATTCTCATCAAGTTCAATAGGATCACCTTCCTGGATCAGAAAATCGTAATATCTGTCTGGCTGACGCGGTACTCTACCAGATCTCCTTAATAGTGTCTCTACTGGCTTCGAATTTGATTCACTAATCGAATCCAATTCTGTATGTGTCGGTCCTTCCACTTCATGAACTTCATCAAGTTCAATTTTACAGGCATTTGCTCCTTCACCAAGGAACTCCTTTTTCAAAAAGATTGTCTGACTGTTGACAAACACCTTTTATTTTGCAGCGAGGTAGAAGTAGTATCCTTTAGTTTTCTTTGGATATCCTACGAACAAGCATCTATTGGACTTCGATCCAAGCTTATCTATCTTTAAACGCTTGACATAAGCTGGACACCCCCAGACCCTAAGATGTGAGAGCACCGGCTTACGTCCAGTCCATATCTCATATGGAGTTTTATCGACAGACTTGCTGGGCACCTTAATCAAAATATAGCAGGCAGTCTCTAGAGCATATCCCTAAAAAGATATTGATAGATTGAAAAAGCCCATCATGGATTAGACCATATCGAACAAGGTTCGATTCTTTTTCTCGATCACACCATTATGTTGTGGTGTTCCAAGAGGGGTCCATTGTGAGAGAATCCCATTCTCTTTCAGATATGTTACTCACTGGTAAGGTATTTACCTCCTCAATCTGACTGAAGGATCTTAATACTCTTTTCAGTTTGTTTCTCTACTTCAGTATGAAATCGTTTGAACATTTCAAATGATTCTGAGTTATGCTTCATAAGATAGACATACCCATACCTCGATAGGTCATCTGTAAATGTAATGAAGTAGTAGTATCCTCCTCTGGCACTTATGTTTATAAGCCCACATACATTAGTATATATTAGACCTAGGACATCATTGGCTCTTGCACCTTTTTCTTTAAAAGGTGACTTAGTCATCTTACCAAGTAGATAAGATTCACAGGTAGGCAATGATTCACAATCATCTATCTCAAGGACATATTCTTTGATCAACCTGTCAATCCTATTCTTGTTCACATGATCAAGCCTACAATGCCAAAGGTAGGATTCGCTGACATTATCTATTTTGAGATGTTTACTAGGTGTGTACATTATTCTAACAGACCGTGATATTATGTATATGCTATATTTTAATTATCTACACATAATTGTAGTATCATTCATAATGATATCATAAAAATCATCCTTTATTATAAACTTGTAATCAAGTTTGATCAAAAGGACTACAGAAATGATATTCATCATAAAGGAGGGATAATAATGACAATCATCTAACATGACACTACTGGACTCGAAGATGAGCTGTCAAGTTCTCAAGGTCAGAATTAGAACAAGGCTTCCATCTCCAACATTAAGAAACTGCTCGTCCTCTCAAAATTTTTTACTTACCTGCAGTCTCTGCAATGAATTGCATATATTAATAGGACTTTCGATATCCAATACCCAAGTAGCAATATCACAAATAGAAAAATTACAAGGTGTTATCATATAAATACCTTGTGAAGCAACCACTTGCCTCTTTCTCTTATTCTTAGACCTGTTTGGGTCAAGGGTGGCTATATAAGCAGGATAATTCCTTTTTCAATGATCCAGCTTCTTACAGAAGAAGCACTCTGCCTGGCTCTTGTCAATTTTTGACGGTTTGCTCTGCTTAGGATCAACTGCATAAGATTTTTGTACCTATTTCTTCTTTTCTCTTCTAAAAGATCGACGCCCTGCAGGTGAACCTCTCACTAAATTTACTGACTCCTTTTGGAGCTAGTAATCCTTCTCAAAAGTCTGTAGTAACCCTAGCAAGTCATAATAGTTTACTACAGGCTTCATCATTCTATAATGACTGAGAAAGGGTAGATAGAATTTCGGTAGCGAATTGAAGATAGCATCCTTACCTAACTATTCATGCAACAGAAAGCTAAGTTTGCTAAGGTGTTCAATCTGCTCAATCATATATAAAACATGATCGGTGATTGAAGCTCTCTCTCACATATGGGCATTGAACACTGCATAGGAGATTTTATGTCTCTTCGCATCCTCAGGGGTATCGAAAGACTCATTCAATATTTGAATCATCTCCTCAGACAGTGCATCTTCAAACTTATGACTAAGTTCATCGTTCATAGCTACCCTCATTATGCAACACACAGTCGTGCGATCATTAAGCCATTTCATGTAAGTGTCTGTCGTAGTACGAGGAGCATTGGCTGCAGGTTCTTCAGGTTCCTGATCCCTAAGGACATACAAAATCCTCTCGTGCTCCAACACGATCTTCAACTTTTGATACTAGCTATCGAAGTTAGATCCGATGAGCTTGTCGCTGTCCAACAGTGAACAGAGGGATAGTGTGTTGGCCATAACTAAAAAAAAAATATTAGCCTATTAGTATATAAATTATTTATTTAATTCTGAAGATATGGACTTTAGTCTAAAGGTCCTCTCATTATTTTTTTGCAAATTGATAGTCTCTACCTCCAACTCAAGGAATTACATTAATTCTTTAGCGGGTACTAGAATCCACACGGACTGCATTCGGATCCAAGTGTGGCTCAGCCAACCCTAGTGCAACTATGGGTAGGTTCATAACCAATTATTTCTCCAAACAACTTCTAGCATTGGGTTTTGCCTCAGACATCCCTTCAGCAGGCGTGTGGCACCTCCACTGAAAATCTTGGTTAGGTCCAACCATTAACATGACACATCAAGTGCATCCAACAAATGGATGTCCAGGTCTGAGTGTAGTTCGACCAACCTGAGCATTGATCTGAAGGTACATCATGATGGTCATATGATGAATGATAATTCTAATATGTAATAGACACTAGGCATGTGGCATCTCCAATATCTATTTGGAATATTGGACTCATTATCACACACCTTGATGAGAGGCAATGACCAAGTTATCTCATAACTTTTACTTTATGGACCTAATAATTTAGAAGATTTGATTTTATTGACCTAAGAATAAGAGAAGAAGTCGATCTGTAAGTTGTAAATCCATCCACTGACTTCATCAAGTCATGTAAGGGATTAAACACAAGCTGGTCTAAAGATACCTAAATTAGTCACACTGATTCACCTTAATGGTATGGGTCTGTACGAATCGACTAGTGACCTAATCAAAATATAATTATCATGTTGGCCAGGTAAGTGAGATCAGCGGGAGGGATCTACCCTTAACTCACCGTAGATGCATCTAGGTGAATAGCTCCTAATTAAAAATCACTTGATCGAATCTGCCAAATGTACCTTAGACACCAACTGATTAATTAGTTTCGATTTGGCACACCAAAAGATTCGGGCTCAACCACGGAGCCATGATCATGTTCCATTTATTAGGGTCAAACACATGGACTTGATCAAACTATAACTATTGAGATTGATTTAGAGAAATACTGACTTAATCTAATTCAAAACTTGATTAGATTTAATTAATTTCTCTACTTGATCCATATGTGTTCCTAACCCTAGGTCTAACCCATTAAAAGGACTTGATTCATGCTAACTCTTTGCTCATCATATTATATGGTGTCTTAATGATCTTTAATTCTCAATTCTAGATCATTCAAAATTAATTTAAAATTAAGTATGTGAAACATGTGTTTCGGTTTGTAGAACTATTCTACAAAGATTTCAAGTGAAGCATACCATATATTTCAACACATGAAAATAAATTTTCATAATATTTTTAACAATTAAACATACATAGGTATGATCTAGACTTTATTCATACATCTCATGTATCATGACAACTTTTAGATCAATACCAATTACATCATATGTAACATGTAATTCAGATCTAAAATAATTTTATATCTAAATTTTATCCTATTATAATGAATCATAAATTATTTTAGATCTAATCTAAATATATTTATGATTAAAATAATACATAAAAGTCTATTCACTTTTCTTCTTCATGAAACTGGATCACAACGACATCTCCTACACATCATAAGAGAACCTATCGAATAGGCAAAAGAGAGATTAATCTCTTCAATCTCTTATGACCGGATGGTCTGGTGATCCTATCAATTGAGTACTAGGCTTTAAGATCTGAAATCTAATTTCATATATAATTACATCAATATGTAATTATAGATAAATCTATTTTATGTCATGAACATATCCTTGCTCTCATCAATTATGTTCTTCATTTAATCCAATTAGATTTGATATATCATATCCATCATATCAAATCTAAAACTTATTTTACTAATTATAAAATATCAATTTTAGATTTAATATCAAATAAAAAATAATTAGATGTAAATATGAATGTATAAAGAATTAATTTTTGATAAAATATGTTTTCGCCCAGTGTTGAATTATGATAGGATTCAGATCTAAATATCCATCGAAATGGATCCAATTTAAATCTAAAATAATTCTTACTTTATAAAAAAAATAATAAAATTAAGATTCTATTAAAATAGATTTAAAATAAATTTTTATTTATATTATTTTTTATCAAAAATCAGCAATAGTAAATTCTATTATAACAGATTTATAACAACCTCAATCAACCATTAATTAGGTACCTCTAATCCAATCAAAATAAGATAAAAATTTTATATAAATAGATTTAAATGAGATTTAATGTCAACAAAAAATCTTAATTTTATCTTATATAATAATCATAAAAAATTCTATTTTGTATGCATATATTTTAGGCATGCTCTGATACCAGTTGAAGGGAAGGAAACAGTTTCCCTCCAGAATGCCCAGATTGTATCTAAATTTTTTTTTAATATTTTACTTATTTAAGGATCAAATCCATACCTGAATCATAGTAGAACCAAAGATTAAATCTTAAATTATCTGATATAAACCTTCATGGAGGCCTAGATATGCAGACCTTCTACTTCGCATGCACGACTGATGCTGCAGGAAAGCAGGATGAACTCCAATCCAATTGGCTTCACATACACAATCAATCAAGAGATGAGATGTGATGATGTGACATCTCACACTAGTAGGTAGAATATCCAAGAAGGATCTACACCCAAGGAGAGGAGGTGGCAACAAAGAGAGAGATGTAGAAGATGAAGGACCTCTCTCTTCACACGCCAGTCTCTCTCTCTTTTTCACTTCTCTCAATTTGATTTGTTTACTATTCTATTCTCTTCTCTCATCTATAGATAGAGACCCTCTCTATTTATAGATGATTCTCATGATCCAATGAGAGGAGGACTCTTTATTCAAATCTAATTTGAATTGGTCCAATACTCATGAAAGAAGGACTCCTACATGAGATATAATTATCATCACTTATGACATCCACTTTGCACCTACTCCCACACCCACTTGGGATGCCTCAAATAAGCACCAAATCAATTTTTGGTCATGCTTCATGAGTGGATATTTTCAGTGCAAGTAGGAATACTCATATCTCATCCAAAATAGGTCTGATTCGAATTCGATTTGAAACCGGTTCGAAATAATTTCAAAAGGCTATCAATCCTAAACTCTTTAAAATTTTTATACCAAATCTAACTTAGATTTTGGATCTATTTATGTCTAATTAATTTAAATCTAATCTGAAATTAATTAGTACTTAAATTCAATCTTTCATATGTTTCATAGATCATAATAGAAATTGTTCATTTTCGAGATTGAATCTAAACCTCATGTGTAGTGCTAGCTAGATATAGTCAACTCTTTAATCTTGTTTGATCCATAACTCAGTTCTCAATCAAGTTAGCTTATATGTTCAATCAAGTCAAGTAATTCTAGATTGGACATATAAATATAGGTCAATTTCTTCTTACTTTGTCTGACTTGTGTGTGTGACTCCATAGATTCAAACACTAAGTTGGTAGCATAAGAACTAATTTTTGCACTCATCGAGATATCATCTAGCAATGATTTTGATATCCAGATAGGTCAAATTATTGTAAAAAAATATTTCAGAAGCCATACTCATGATTACCGTATAATTCATCCTTTTGACCCTGGATGCTCTAGGATAGTCTCAGGTTAACTGTCAATCGAGAGTGCTTCATCCACATTGTATTTCAACCTTTCAAATCTATCTCATGGATTACCCTAGCCAAGACTTTATTAAATTAAAATACAGTGATACATCAACTTCAATAATCTGAAGGGGTCAATCCCATCTTGATCCACACACAGACTTCGTAAGTAATTGACTGTACCCAGTAGCCTTCCATCACTGCATTAAAAATTTAGGTAGTTCGGCACCAAAGCACAGTGAGTTGCTTGCAAGTCACTATGATGATCTCAGATCTGAAAGATATTTATACCCATGTATTTCACGAGCAGCTCTTGACAGCAGAACGCTCAGCAGGTGAGTCACTTGTTCAGTGATGATGTACCCTTATATCTCACCTGTATGCCATACCAATATCACCACACTCCTTGGTTAAGAGGACAACCAACCCATATGGCATACAACGACCTTCACTCGATAAATATCATCATCCCGTAATGACGTATCATTTGATCGCGAACTTATTTAAGAACTATACAATAAATCCTCTCTTTATCGTATACTAGCATAGTTCTAGGGACTTCATCAGAGTACCAGAGTTCAAAAAAGATGTCACTTTATGATAAAAAATATCAAAATAACTATTATTCAATAATCAATAATTCATATACAAGGATGAACTCAATCGTCACATGATTGATTTTAGGACACAATTCCCAACAATGAGTATGCTGAAAGATTGAGGCTTGGCCCTAATCAACCATGATAAAAGAGGTGTAAAAGATTGAAAGCCAATAGGGATAGACCAAGGTGACAAAATTGATCTCAAAGATATTTTCAAATATAGAAGACTGCATTACAAGCTGAAGTAAAAAGAGATGACCAATATAAGCCATGTTGGGTTAAGCTATAACCAATAAGATATGTTTATCAATCTAATAGTTGTTATAAAGCAACCATGCTTATGAATGTATGTAATAGAAGGTAACGAATGTCCATTATCTAAATTGCCAGGATTGGAAGCCAAACATAGATAGTAACCATCAAAATTGGTACTTACTATCTCTTAGTATAAATAAGTGGAATTATACTCTACAAAAGGATCTTTCAATATCCAACATACCAATTCATCTTTTGTTATGTTTTATTACTTTACCCATAGATTTCTACCATGGGAGTAGTGTTGATATAGATTTTTGCTATCATTCCCCAAGCCATATTATTATTCTCATCCAAATTCATCTTCTTTAAATGGTGGTGTGATAGTGGCCAAATCCTTGAAGACCTAGACCTTTGATTACTATCACTCTGACTATTGTAACATCAGTAGCGTGGTAAGGCACAAATTTACCCATTTTCTTTTGACTTGTCACCCTTTCTATTAGCCAACAAGTTTTTTGAAATATCTGGATGGAGGAAAAGAGCAAAAAGGTTTTACATCATACTGTATAGCTACCATCATCCCATTGCAAATGCAGATTAACAAAGCAGCTATAGAGAAAGTGGCCACTATGCTATGGCCATCCTTGGAGCAATATGCAGCATCTTTAATGTCATAATAGGTTGAAAAAAAAATATTTTTATGGTTGAAAATCGATACATCAAACTATAGTAGATTTTGATAAATTTTGTAATGAAGGTAGTTGATCCCTACTAGTGGTGGATGAATTAACTTGTCAATTAGTGTGTGGAAGTGTTAGGATCTTTGAAGAACCCAGGTTTGATACTTTGGCTCATCATGAAATAATGGCTGAAGACTACTCAATGCAACCCTTTGAATCTATTGATTGAGGTAGTTCAGGAATTACACTAGCAAAATTACAATAGACCAAACTAATAAAGGATACTTCATTAATACTTGATTGATATTTGAGATCATCGGTCTTGGTAAATTGTAGAAAAATGCTGGTGAAGGTGGCAAAGCCATGCCAATAGAAACCCCTTGATTATTTGCCTACAAACAAAGGGTGGAGTTATAATGGCTTTGCAGAACTAGCCTTTGTATCATGAGATACTGGAAGGCAACCTTATTAGAGGGTACTTCTAGAGTTTCTGTATATGATATGTTCTCTAAGATTATATGTTGGGGTTCAACTATGGCAAGAGGGGAAGTTGTGCCATACTTAGATGTCATGTGCATTGAAATTTTATGCTAAGAGATATTATAATCCTAGTTATGCACCGAGATCCTACTAGATATGGAGCCTAATTATCTGTATAGTTGAGAATTCTTGTGTGGATTATGGGTAGCATGGATCCCAATGCTACATAGAAAAGCTCCAAGAGGATTGAAGAAGTGATATATTTGGTTCGAAAGCCAAATGAATAAATATGATTATATATTATCTAGAAAGAAAGAATTTTACTAAAGTTTCAGCCAAGAGGCTGATACAAATAATAATGTCCTACTATGAAGGATTCTACTCCATAGACCTTTCATAACTCTTTTGGCCTCTCCCACTCCTCTTAGAGAGCTTTGGACATCAGTTCAAAGGTGACTATACCATTGAAGAGGGTTGGAAGTTGAAACTTACAAGCTTCTAGCTATTTTTGAGTAGCATCTGACACCAAAAATATCTTCTCATTATTATGTTCAAGTTCCACTTAATTTTTTTTAGGAAGTTATATTTCTTTGCTGTCATTGGTCAGCTCTGCTTTAAAGGACTTGTTCTATTAGATAATATATGGCAAATGTCAAAAATTTTGATCAGCCTATGTTAAAGATCATTGACTTGATCTACCAAGAGGTAGGCCAACACTAAAGAATATTGATAATAATATTTATAGTCAATGGGAAGGACTTAAAAGAACTATTATTTTACATCGTAGTAGTCATGAAAAAAAAAAGAGTTAAAAAGTCATACTATTTTATTATTTTTGGCTAATATAGTTACACAAATATGAACACAAGACTGATTGGACTAATAATTTGAAGGAACTCACTTTGCTCCTAATTTAGGGTAATAAATCCTTCACCATCATTGACCATCTAGAACTTTAAGACAATTTAATACTCTACCAACCATAGTTCATCATCGATTGTAGCAAGAGTAGAGAGAGTGCAATGGGCTTAGGATGCAATTAGATATAGTTGATAGGAGCAGAAATGTAAAAGCGCCTACTTCAACTAGCTTCAAAAAGATAATGGCACATGATTAGATGAAGGCCCATTGAAAAGACATTGACTTCCCAAATTGGGAGCCCGAAACCAAACAGCAAGCCAATGGTGCCAGGATTCCAATTCAGGCATGAAATCTATTTGTGATGATATATTAATTTTATGATGATATTATAATTCAATAAACTAGTCAAAAGTCAATTGATCAAAGAAAACAAGTTGTTCTAGCTAATACTCAATCTCACTTATCATAATAGATGAATGGGGATTAGAAGAAGTTAAAAGAATAATCAAAAGGGAAAAGAAGGATAACCATCAAAGAGAAGACGCAAGGCCTATTTATAGAGAAGAGGTGTGCTTTACCAAAAGGTAAATTAAAATCTTCATTAGTACAGAAGATAAAGAAAGATCTTTATAGATGCAAAAGATCCTTTGGATAATATTTGGGCCATTTTAATAAACAAAATATTCTATAAAGGGAGACATGGTAGAAGCATAAGGCTCAAAGAAAATGAAAATGAAAATGATACAACTAGATTGTTAAGGTTGGAAGTGATACTTTAGTAAGAGAGCAATAATAATCGATCGTTCTTGACTCGAAGGATTGACTTTGATGATTGTACAATATTTGAGTATGATAGTAATGATTGTGTTTTAGAAAGATTAAATTTCATTCTTCAAGAAGCTTATTGCATTTAAGTACATAAAGAAGCCCTCATAAATACATTTCAAAGGTTTGAGATGCATACAAATCATTTTAAAACTTTCAATCTAGGATGAGCTGACTCCAACCTCAGAGAAATCGACCCTAGGATGACCATAGGCTAAAATCAAAGGACTCATTTTATCAAGATGATCAGGAGTTGACCTCAAGCTAGAGGAGTCAACCCCAGCATCCTAGTAGCCAACTTCGATACATAAGAGTTGACTGGCATGTAAGCAAGGGTTAACCTCAGAATGACAAGAGTCGATCTCAGAACTGTAATTGGATGGACATAAAAGACTTGATTTCTATAGTATTTTTGAAGCCATCTCCAAAGAAAGAGGAGTTGACCCCAAATGATTAGGTGTCAACCCCAAACTCATAGAAAGTCAACCCTAGAATGAATATAGGGTGGAAATAGAAAACTCAATTTCTATGACATTTTAGAATCCAACTCCAATTAGAGAGAAGTCAACTTTAGATGTCCAAGAGCTGAGTCCAAGGAACCAAGGGTCAACTCCTTTGCATCTCATAGACTATAATAGCTAATTTTCAGTCTATGCTTTGATGCCGACCCAACGAAGGATTCATTAAGGAAGGTAGGGTGTAGAGCGAAGTGGACTGTGTAATCATTGGAATTTTTACTAACTTTCTATAATATGAAATGCATTCAATGGGTATTAATGATCCATTAAATCTAAATAAGCAAATCAAGGAGGGCATCTTCATCAGCTAAATAGAGTACATTAGGAGATGCTCAATAAGTTTGGCATGGATAACATAAAGGCAATTGGTACACCTATTGAGTTCTTCATATAAGCTAGGTAAGAATAAAAATAGTAAGCCTATTGATTTAAAGTTATATAGAGGGATGATAAGATCTTTATTATATTTAATTGATGCTAGCAAACCTAATATCCTCTTTAATTTATGCTTATGTGCTAAATTTCAATATGCTCCTAAAAAATCTCATTTAACTGCTATTAAAAAACTAACTAGATATCTCATTCGAACTCAAACCTTAGGACTTTGATATTCAAAACAATGTAATTTTCATTTAATTGGATATAGTATGATAAGTATGAAGGTTTCAAAATTGATAAAAAGTGTATAAGTGGAACTTGCTAATTTTTAGACATTAACCTAACCTCCTTGTATAGCAAGAAGCAAAATTGAGTAGCTTTATCTATAGCTAAGGTTAGATATATAGCTCTTAAAAGTTGTTATGCTTAAATCTTGAAGATTAACCAATAACTAGAAGATTATAGGATTAATCTTAATAAAGCATAAAGTAAATGTGATAATACTAGTGTAATTAACTAAATTAAAAACTCAATTATATATTTAAGAACAAAGCATATTGAAATAAGGTGTTATTTTATAAGAGATCATGTATAAAATAATGGCATAACTCTTAAATTTATTAATATAGAAAACAATTGGCTGATATTTTTAGAAAATCTTTAAGTGAAGTAAAATTTTGTTTCGATTAGAGGAGAGATAGGGCTATGTGATCCATTTGTTTAAATTAAATCCCTTGAGCTTAGTTGGGGAATCCTTAAATTAGGAAGGCTAGGGCTCAATAGCTAACCATCAAGTTAATCTAAAAGATTCTCCTAGTTTCATACAATTTAAGTTCAAAACATGCCAACTCCAAGTGGAGAGGAGATGACTCCTTGAATAAGGAACCACATGGAGCTGGCTTAGGGTATGTAGAGTTGACCTTTGCTATTGAAGAGTCGATACCTTGGATTGAGAGAGAGCTAGGAGTAGATTCTAAGTGAGTTAAGAGTAAACTCCTGGTAAGTTATCTGAGAGGATAAGACTTGTTAATAGGAGACAACTCCAGAATAGGGAGAATCAACTCCCGATCAATAAGAGTTGACTTCTACAATAGTAGCTTAGATGCTTACTTGAGTCACCTCTTTCCCTTTTTCACCATAACCCTTGACCATTAAAAACTACATGGCCTTCCCTCTCTCCAATTCCTTGAATCTCAAACTCCAGTGCCCTCTCCTTCATTCCTAAGCTCTTGCTTAAATGGAAGTGGCCCCAAAGAAGCAGTCTTCTCATGAAAAATAGAAGGCACAACCTATGGAAACCTTAGAGTGGTAGAAGAAGAGAAGCACCGAAGTTCCCACAAAGCACCTGGTCCTCTTCCTCTCCAAGGACACCAAGTAAGATCCCTCTTTCCACTAGAGTCATTACTACCAAGAGGAACATTGATTTTAAATTTTTAGAGAAAGAAGGGCGTACAATTGTGAGAAAATCAAGAAATTACGTTGGGAGTTTTTTCATAGTTTGAAGGAACCAACCTTTTCCAGCATTATTAAGGAATTTTGCCACAATACTTAACTTGGGCTAAAGGATGGTAAGATCTCCTTCAACACCAAAGAACTAGGAAGTATTTTACATATTCCTTGTGATGGTTTGCTACTGACCAGATGGATGAGAGGAAGATTGGGATGGAGTGTATTTTAGGAAGGTCAGATGTGTTAGAGATAGAGAAGGTAGAAGCCAATATGTTGAGCACAAAGATGGGATTTCTACACACTATTATCAGTTGAATTTTCTTCCCTAAAACTGATTGTTTTGAGTTGGTATTAGTGAGAGACATTTGCGTTATGTTTACATTATTAATGGCATTCCATTGAACTTGTTGGCCCCTATGATCCAACAAATGCATGAGGTAGTGAGCAGGTCAAGGCTTCATTACCTTATAGCATGGTTTTGACCTTGATTTTCTAAGAATTTAGGATGGATTTAGAAGGGGAAATGGATAGAGGATTGTATTAGAACTTAAGGGGGCAATAGAACTTACATGAAGAAGAAGCTATTGGTACCATCTAGGATCTCTCAAATCAGCCTACCTACAACTATAAGAGAATCAAGTTGGATGTGTTCCTCGCTGTCATCGAGCAACACCTTGGTTTCCCAACTCATCTCCAAGTATTTCCAATGGGGAGGACCTCACAATCTCTCGGATGAGTTGGAGAATAAGTCTATAGGGGGTGCCATTTTATAATATGCCTCATCCATCATAGGTAGTATCTGAATTAGTCATAAAGATTGGAAGATGTATATTATCCATGATAGTTGTATAGAGTTCAACTTTATCAAACTATCAAATATATTTCTATCACTTTATCAAAGATTTTTCTTTTGTTAGAGTCCAAATTGGTCTAAAACATATAAAATCAATCTTGATGTGTGTTAGCGGGGGGTCACATCTAGATAGGGTTAATCGGATAAATTCCAACATTCTTTCACTTGGCCAAATCTAATACAAACATCTTCATTTTAATTATTTAAAATTTTTTAAAATTTTTTAATAAAATTTGATCTAGATCTGATAATTGAAAACTGATGTGGTCATATTTAAAACTTAATTCTTCCATAGGATATACACTATATACTTGATTATAAAATAATCATCAGTATGAATCATGTGGGCAAATTCATTATCAATCAACATATAACCTTCCATGCATCACAACATTAATGACACATCATAACCACATTCTTTATATGGAATTTAACTTTATGAATAGTTAGAACTTTATGTCTATTCCTTGATTATCTTTATATCACATTGTAAATAGCTGATCTACATAAATAAAATAAATTGAACTTTATTATAAAATTCAATCCGATGATCTTATACAAAGTGTCCAATACATATCAATCAAAAAATAAGCTAAGAAGTCCCATATGATCTACATGATCTTTGAAAATCTTGAGAGTGAGTCCTTTAGTCAATGGATCTATAATCATTAGCTTTGACCGATATGTTCCATAGACATTATGTTCTCCTTTATTCTTTTATGAAGAGTAAAGTATTTGATGTCAATATGCTTGCAAGTGCTTGTACACTTCGTATTGTTGGAGAGTCTAACTACAGAATTATTATCATAGTATATCTTTAGTGGTCGCTAATAGAGTCAATAACTCTAAGTCCTATACTAAATTTTCACAACCATTATGAGGTAGCCTTATAATATATAGGCTATATACTATACTTCTATAGTGGATGTAGTGACAAAACCTTGTTTTCCATTCATCTAAGATATAGCATTTTCTATAATTAGAAAAATATATCCGATGGTAGACTACCTACCATCGATGCATCCAGCAAGTCTGAATGTGAATAGCCAGTAACCTCAAGATGATTAGACTATCTGTATGTGAGCATGTATTCTTTTGAACCTATAAATAATTCATGAGCTCCATTCTTGGATCATGTTGATAACACCTCAGCATCGATACTGTTAAGGGAAACTTGTCATCTAGGCTGAAGATATGGATTAATGGAAAGGCAGGTGATGTGATATGTAAGGCTAATGTCATGGCATAGTCAAGAATGAAAGTGTTCAATCTAAAAGAAATATGTGTTTCTTCTGTACCATAAAAGAATCATCTAAAGTCATTCACTGCATAACTTGGGACCTCCCAATCCTAGCTTCGGCCCTTGACTATCCTTGACTCCTAGTGATCCTCCTAAGTAGAACACCCAAGATTAGTCGATCCTGACTTTGGCCCTAAGCCTATCTCAGTCTCCATAGTAGTTGACATCCAACATCTATAGATGACTGAACACCTGAACTGATCGATCACCGACTTCAACCGTAGGTATACTCAGCCCTCACTGATCTTTATCTTACTGAATGCAGTTGGTTCCAGCCGCTTCTTTCCTTCGGCATCCATCTCCATCAGACAATATCGAAGCCTCAACAAAAGAAGCCAATTCAATCTAATCTGTGCCCTTATTTTAAAATTTAAAAAGCATCTGTGATATTTAGTTGGCTCTAAAATAGATAAGACAGGTGTAACCATCCGATCTCAAAAATTATAGCCAAAAATCTCACCATATCACATCTAAATCAGCAATGTAATCTGTCCAAAATGGCTCTTTAACCCTCGCCTACAAAAGGACCTCCAGGGGACCCCCAAGGTATGTGTACACAATTTCTTTCTGCACTCCTTCTCATCCATTTCTTCTGATTTCTGACTTGAGTGATAGAGGATCCCTATTGAAGCCAACTCTGGTCAGAACTTACTTAATTTGAAGATCTCTCTTCTGAGAGGATGTGCCACCACTCTAGCATTTCCAATCGAATTTTAGATTTTAGCGATAACAGATTGGTGCTAGAGGAAGGATTTGATCTGATTTTGAGGAGTAAAAGATCGAGACCATGGTCCCATGTAGGATGTGATAAGTACACTAATTAAGACATAAAAATATTAAATCTCTTATTAATTGATCCATATTATGTAGAATTTGATATTTCTTATTCTCTTTTGCAAGAAATTGAGAGATTGAGATAATCAAGATTCAAATTGGTCCAAATCCAAAGTAAAATTCAAGAACCAAGGGATTAAGAGCAATCAATTGAAGGGCTAATCAAATAAGGAGATAATTCAAGAGCTAAGAAGTAATGCTCTACTCAACGGTTGAGATTTATGATGCCAACTCATGAAACTTTTAGAGATTCAAAGATCCAAGGGATAAGAAGCAAGCTCTTTTGATCCAAAGGTCACCAAAGGAGGCATCACATCATGAGAATCTCACACCCTTAAGTCTTTAATGCCTCAAACTCTTCCTCCTTTTTATTTTAGTGCATGCCATATCCCAACTTCCTTTCACGCCCAACTTCCTTTCATATGCCAAACGCTTCTCTTTTTTTTCCTCCACACCTAAAAAGCTAATGCCCCACTTCTTCCTTATTTCTTCACACTCCAAAGAACCAAAGCCCCCTTCCCTTCCTCCTTCGTGCAACAAACACTAGCTCATCCCTTTTTGTTTTTCCTTCACGCATTCTCTTATTTCACTCCCTAATCCGAGCATGCCATCTCTCTTCCAATGCTTCAATCCTCATGCCCCTTTCTCTCCATAATAAATCTCCACCCTTCATTATTTATGGCTTTTACAAATCCACTTAAGAAATGTTAGTCCCCAATCCTTGCTCCCATCATTAGTCCTTAGTCCTGTTAGATGTATGCCCTACAAGTCAATATGGCAGACACATTGTAATAATTTTAAGACATATTTTTCTACTTAAACAACTAATTTATTAATAAGTGGATAATTTTTATCCATTCTTATATTATGTGTTCGAGAATTATCCAAAAAATTAATAATTTAAAGATATATATTTTAAAAAGTTTAGATTTGAGATATGTATAATTAATTTTTAAATTACTTTCGATCGATGGATCATCATAGGGATATGATGATTGATCTGCTTAGATTGACGCATGGATCGCTTCCTTTGGAATAGACGAGTCTTGAGTCTATAGTGTAAAGACACTGAGCAAGAGTGTAGATGCTTGTTAGAAAATATCGATACTGAGTATGATCATACGAGAGATCACATGGATGTCACTCACTTATCAGTGATCTTCTTGATACTGTAGTGGTGTGGTGGTTTCTTGATCTACAGTATCTCGGCTACTCACAGTGGGATTGCCATAGTTTGACTGCATATAAACATGATCTCCTAGCTATTTAAATTTTTATAGTATATATTGACTATAGTAGGTTCATTGTAAGAGTAGGGTGCGTACTTATAAGAGATCTATCAATCTTAGTAGATAAGGAGTAGTCCTATGAGATTTGAGAAGTCAAGACCATAAGTCTATAGCCATAGCAAGGTGATTGATGGAAAAGAGTTTCCATGAGTATCATATTTGGACTTAAGCTAATTAAATCTTTCATATAATAGATGTTGGAATTTGATAAATTTTTATGATCTCCATCTTATTGGAACTCACGATAGAGGAATTGAATCACATGGTAACTATACCTAAGAGTTCTATTTTCTATTCTACTGGATTACCATCACATACTGCTAGACGTTATTAGTATATTGTAAGAACTCACTAGGATCATTCTAGATTGATAATCCTTGATGGATATGAGTTAGAATTATTTCAACCCATCGAAAGATGTTTCGATGATACTGTGATGGTGATCATGGTATGTCTCACTACCAAATAGAGCAGAATCTATAGGGTCACTATAAAAAAGATTTTTGACTGATCAAATAGTTAAGTCATAATTATAAATCATAACAAAAATTAATTATCAATATGATTCATAATGCAAAAAGTTGTAATTAACTAATTCGCTAAGTGTTAGTAAATTATAGGAGGATCAGCTAGCAATTGGATTGCTGTCTAGGTTAATCTGATTGAGCTATGGGGTTCAAATCTAATTAAATTGAATTAAATTGAATTTGATTTGATTAAATCAAGTATAATTAGATTATAAGATAATTCAATTATATAAGGAGATCAATTTCTAGTTTGACTAGAACTTGATTGAATTAATTTTTTAATTAGATTAAGATTTAATTCAAATTTAATTGAGTACCTAATTGGACTAGAAATTAACTTAATTTGAGTGCAACTTAATTCTAATTTGGTTAGAATTAAATCAGATTAAAATCAAATTTAATGAATAAATAAAAAATCTCAATTGGACTGGGATTCTCTCTCCACCATGCCACCCTATCTCCTTACTGTTAGATGTATGTCCTAGAAGCCAATATGGCTGATACATTGTAATAATTTTAGGATATAATTTTATATTTAATATATTGATATGATCAATAGAACGATAATTTTTTTTTTCATTCAAGTATGATGTATCCTTGAATCATCCATGAAATTAGTTTTGATACATATTCTCAAAGTGTTGAGAATTAGAGATATGTATTTAATTTTTAAATACTCTCAATTATAGGATCATCATGAGAATGGTGATAGATCTGGATAGACTGGTGCATAAATCACTTTTTTCAGGATAGATGAGTCTCTGCACTACTGTGTAGAGATATAGGGTGATGAGTACGGATGGTTGTCAGAGAACAACTAGTACTGAGTGTGATCATACGAGAGATCACTTAAATTTTTATTCGATCGTCAGTGATTATCTCGATGCTGTAGTTGTATGACTGATCTTTTAACTTAAGATGGTACTTCTACTCACAGTGAGGCTACTGAAGTTTGACTGACACATAACATAAATTTCAATAAGTCTTTATAGTGGATGTTGGCAATAGTTGGTCCACTGTAGGAGTGGGGTGTGCATCAAGATAGGATCTATCGACCTTGATAGAGAGGAGTAGTCCTAAGAGATTTGAAAGGCTAAGTCCAAGAATCTATGATCATAGTAGTGTGATTGATGGAAAGAGTTTCTATAGAAGTCATAACTAGACTTGAGCTAATCGAATCTATCATATGACTGATGTTGAGATTTCATGATTTATCTATGATCTGCCATCTAGTCGAAACTCACGATAGAGGGACTGAATCACATGTTAACTACACTTAGAGATTCATTTTAATTCTACTAGATTGCCACTATATACTGCTAGGTGTCACTGATGGATTGTGAAAGCTCATTAGGATCATTCTGGATCGATAATCTTTGCTGAGTTAGAGTGAAATTGTTCCGATCCATTGAAAAGAGTTTTAATGATACAATGATAGGGATCATTGTATATCTCACTACCAGATAGAATTGAATCTATGGAATCATACAATAAAGAGATTAGGCTTGAAATAAGTAATTGAGCTTATGAAGTATCAATTGGATTTAGAGAAACCCATTGGGTTCATGATAACCTTGCTAGCATATGGTTGGACTCAATTTTTCTTTTCGTTAGGATTACTTATTTGATAAGATAATTCTAACTTAATTATCTGCTAATAACCTATATGAATAAAATTTATGAGACTCTAATTATTGGGTGTCTAAGGTTATGGATCATATTAATTAAGGGTGCAAGTTCTTAATTAATTTTTTTGATAGTTATTTTTGGGTGCCACCTTGATTTGATCAAGTTGGGCGTGTCCATTGATTAGAGGGTTTTTAGTTCACTTATGGGCCTCTTGGGTATATTTTGGAGTGTCTAATTATGGGTGCAAGGGTCCCAATTGTTGATGCCTAAAGGGTCTCCTAAAGTAAGTTGGATAACTTAAGTTAATAGGAAACCCAATGCAAGTAGGACTTGTAGTATGTGATTGAATATTATTCAATCCTTGTGCCTATTTAAAATAACCTCTCCTAAGGTCCCTAGAGCATCCAAACCAGCAGCCCCTCATGCCCAAAGGCTCTCCCCACATCCTCTCTTCCTCTCCTTTTCTCTTCTCTTGGGCGTTCTACACGCCCATCCCTTGGGACACAAGTCTCAAGGAGTTCCATGCCCAAGGTGTTGAGTGTCTCATAATTTACTGGTTGCTGATATTTTGTAATAATACAAAGCAAAGATAAACTCTAGAGAAGAGGAGAATAAGTAGATCAAGAAGAAAGATCAAGCGTTGATCGCGATCCAGGCTTCAGTCAGATTCGGCAGGCTAAATTTTAGAGAACCAAAATTTTGATTAAAGAGAGCTGTTCCAGACTGATCCCAAGTGGATACTCATAGAGGCTAGATACTTGTATAGCTAAGAGAGAATCTCTTTTCTTTTAGATCCAGATTCGAAGAAAAAGATTACGAAACAGGTATGTGATTTGATCACAATCTGAATTTCAGCATATATCAATTTCAGTATATGAGATAGATCTATGTAGTTTTATATTTTTATACATGCATAATTGTAATTAAAAGTTTTTTAATCTTATTCTCTACTGTGGTGTTTAGAAAATAAAGTTTTTGAAATACATATGCATGCACCAAACTTCGAATTTCAACAATGGTATCAGAGCCATGGATTTTTATATACTAAATTTTGATGTATATATTTTTGAAAAAAATTTAAAATTAGATTTTTTCTTAATACATGAGATGTATAGATAGATCTTCTAATCTAAAATTTGATTTATTTTAAATTTCAAAATATATAGTTGATATGTAATTGCATGTATAGATCTGAATTTTGATCTAGAAAGAGTTCTAGTTTCTGTTCATGTGATACATAGATATATACATAAAATCTAAAATTTTTATATGATCTAAATTTTGATTCATATATATGATATATGATTATATATTTAGATCATAAATTTACTTTTAATCTGATCCATGATTAGTATATAAGATATATGATATCATGTTTAGATCTGAAATTTTATTTAGATGTGATTTTACATGCATATATTTGATATATGTTTGTATGCTAAAATTTGAAAATTATTTTTATATTTTAAAACTTATTTTTATATAATAAATTTAGATCTGAAATATGATTTTAGAATCTAAAATTTATGTTTGTGCATGAGAATTTTTGTCATGAAAAAGCCATAAATTAGGTTATGTAATAGGATTACATTTAAGATTTTTGATTTGAGTCATATGGGTCTAACTTGATTAAGTAATTAATCATATCGATTAGATCAATTAAGTTTATGATTATACAATTATTGTTGATCAAATTATTTGAATCTCATATGTAGAATCAATTAACCTAAGGATCTAATTTAGCTCTCTGGTTTGAGCCTTATTCGCTAGTGCTAGCCAATTCTGATCAATTGACCTATTGGTATCTAAAATAAGTTAATGAGATGTGGTTATTTAATTGGTTCCGTTAGCTGACCTGATCAATTTATTGATATCTTTGGAAGACAATGGGGGGACCCCCACTGATCTCCACTTATCTGGTTAATTTGAAAGATTGGGTCTTGAATTAGGTTACTTAGCAATTTAGTTTAGCCCATATCAGTTAGATCGATCATATGATGACTGATTAGATGAGACCTAAACCTAAACTTCTCCACAAATATTAAGTCCATAGATCTTCCACTATTGTAGATGTGTGGGCGTGCTATAGACGTTGATTGTTCTCAGTTGATCACAGTGGTTCAGTTGCATTGGGAATACGCAACCACTTATTAGCAAAGAGTTGCTCCAAGATAAAGATGGGGTTGGACGCAATAATTGTTAGGTGAGGGACCCAATGATGGCCTTGCACCTGCTTGTGAACGGTGGGTTGGGCTTAACTAAGAAGTATAGCCAATAACTGTTAGGTAAGCCCACATGACTTAGAGATCAAGTCGCTGCAACATGCTTAGTGAAGCCTTTAGGCAAAGAGTTGTCTACAGATCAATGTGCATGTTACCAATAACTGTTAGGTGAGGTGCATGTCATCGGTGGGACCGCAGCACCCACTAGAAATCTTTTGTCGTGTTAGGATTTTCATTTTCTTTCCAGAGAGTGGAGGAATCCGATAAATTAGTGGGAGCCATTGTTTGTATCTTAAAATCTCTAGAAGCAAATATAAATATTAAGTACAAAAGTCTAACTTGAATATCTACTTTCACAGTTAAACCACAATGTCAGCCTCAAACTCTCTAGCCTGCATCCTTGAAACCAATTATTTGACTGGTACCAATTACAAAGACTGACTCAAAAACTTCAGGATTGTCCTGACCTCAGAAAAGTTAAGCCATATTTTTGACCAAGATCCTGTAATGCTACCAAACCATCTTACTGCTGAGCAAAGAGCTACTTTTAAGAAGTGAACGGATGAAGATAATTAGGTCAAGTATTATGTGCTGACGTCTATGTCAAACAAGTTGCAAAGCCAGCACGAGCATATGCCTACTGCCCGGGCCATGATTACTCACCTACAAGAGTTGTATGGTGAGCAAAGCTATACTGCGCATTTTGAAGTATCCAAAAGATTTTTTAATCTGAAGATGCATGAAGGACAATCTGTCCATAAGCACTGTATGATAGTGATCAAGGATATTGAGGAGCTTGAGAAGCTCGGGCTAGAAATGTAAAAAAAATTACAGATGGATCTGATCCTTCAATCTCTTACTAGTTCATATAGTCAATTCATTATGATTTTTCATATGAATAAACTTGACTGCACTATTTTCGAACTCGTCAATATGTTGGTCACCACAGAGGGTACCTTGAAGAGTTCAAGGGGCACTGTTCTCACTATGGAGCAAATTTTTTTCTCCAAGAGAAAGTCTACTAGAAAGAAGAAGGTTAAATCTACAAAGAAGCAAAAGAAAGAGAGTAAGAAGAAGAAGGATGGTCCAAAGGCAGCCGAGGTAAAGAAAAAGTATTTTCACTGTCATGCTGAAAGCCACTGGAGGATGAACTATCCTAAATACCTAGAGAGCCTAAAGATCAAAAAAAGTGATAAGCCTTTTGAAAGTATGCTCATAATTGAATCTAACCTTATGGTTTCTTCTACTTCTAATTGGGTATTGGACTTTGGCTCAAGTGCTCATATATGTACCTCAATACAGGGTCTGATAGAAAGTAGGAGGTTGAGGGAAGGTGACATGACCCTTTGAGTCGGCAATGGAGCAAATGTTACTGCAGAGATCGTAGGCACTTATCCTCTTCGATTATCGTCTGGTGTTAGATTAGATTTAAAGGACTGTTATTATGTTCTTATAGCTAGTCAGAATTTAATTTTTGTGTCTGTGCTAGCACAGAAAGATTTTGAAATTTATTTCAATAAAGACTTTTGTTCTATTTATTTATGAAATAAATTGGTTGCACGAGGTCTTTTAATTGACAGTCTTTATCACTTGCATATTGATGCGAATGTGAATCTAAACAAGCAAATAGTGAGTACCATAGGCCAAAAAAGATCCAGAGATAAAATTAATCAGAAGTACTTGTGGCATCATAGACTAGGCTATATTGAAGAGGATAGAATAAACAGACTGGAGAAGGATGGGATCCTTGGCTCTCTTAATCCAGAACCGTATCCAACTTGTGAATTCTGCCTTCAAGAAAAGATGGCCAAGTTGCCCTTTGTAGGATATGGGGAAAGGGTCACAGAGCTACTTGCCCTGGTACACACTGATGTGTGTGGACCATTTAATATACAGGTTAGAGGTGGTTATACCTACTTTCTTACCTTTATCAATAATTTATCTAGGTACGAGTATGTGTATCTCATGAAACACAAGTCTAAGGCCTTTGTAAAGTTCAAAGAATTCAGGCATGAAGTAGAAAAGTAGATAGGCAAACCCATTAAGGTTCTTCGATCTGATCGAGGAGATGAATACCTTAGTCAAAAATTTTTGAGATATCTTAAGGATAATGGCATAGACTCTCAATAGACCCCTCCTGGAATGCTTCAGCTCAATGAGGTATTTAGAAGGAGGAACAAGATCCTATTAGATATGGTCTGATCTATGATGAGCTTTACTGATCTACCCTTATTCCTTTGGAGACATGCTTTGTTAACTACCATTCACTTATTGAATAGGATTCCATCAAAGTCTGTTTCTACCACACCATATGAGATATAGTTCGATAAGAAGTCGAGTCTGGGTTATCTCAAGAGTTGAAGATGTTCGGCCTATGTCAAGAGACAGATGGTGGATAAGCTAGAGGATAGATCTATTATAGCTCACTTTATAGGGTATCCAAAAGAATCCATAGGATACTACTTCTACTTTTCACAAGACTACAATGTGATTGTGAGTCGAAACACCATATTCCTAGAAAAATAGTTTATCCAGGATGGCGGCAGTGGGAGGTTAGTGGAGCTCCAAGAGAAAGTCTTTGAAAAGTCCAAAGCTATAGATCTTCAGGAATCCGTAGTCCATGAGTCAGTAGTTGATATGCTTCTACCACCTTGTAGATCTAGTAGGGTCTCCTGACCTCCTAAAAGGTATATGGGTATGCTTACAGAAGAAATAAAAGAAATATTTTTTATTGAAGATAGGGGTCATAGTGATGACCCTAATACTTTTGACGAGGCGATGTCTGACATTAATTCTGAGAAATGATTAGATGCTATGAAGTCAGAAATTGACTCGATGCACTCGAACCAAGTCTGAACTTTAATGGATCCATCTGAGGGTATCGTACCTATTGGGTGTAAATAGAACTACAAAAGGAAGATAAGTACCGATGGTAAGGTAGAGACCTATAAAGCTAGGCTTATGGCAAAAGGTTATAGTCAGCACGAGGACATTGACTATCAGAAAACCTTCTCATCTGTAGCCATGCTGAAATTCATCTGTACTTTACTTGCTGTTGTAGCTTACTATGATTATGAAATCCGATGATAGATGTGAAAACTACTTTCCTGAATGGATACCTTGAGGAAGATATCTATATGGAGCAGTCTATGGGTTTCACATCCGGTGATGGTGATTACAGAGTCTGCAAGCTGCAAAGGTCCATATACGGATTAAAGTAAGCTTCTCGAAGTTGAAACCATCATTTTGATGAGGCAATCAAATTGTTTAATTTCATAAAAAATGAAGAGGAACCTTGTGTGTACAAGAGGGTCAGTGGGAGTGCGATCACCTTCCTCATATTATACATGAATGATATTCTTCTTAATGGGAATAACATTTCCATGTTGACCATGGTCAAAAGATGGTTATCCAAGGAATTCTTCATGAAAGACCTAGGGAAAGCATCCTATATTCTTGGAATAAAGGTCTATAGGGATGACCTTAACGGATGCTTGGCCTGTCACAAAAACTGTACATAGAGAAAGTGCTGAAGAAGTTTAGCATGAAAAACTCCAAAAGAGGTCTCTTACCTCTTAGGCATGGTCTTAGTCTCTCCAAGATGATGTGTCCGACCATATTTGAGGAGATACAGTGCATGAGTAGGATTCCTTATGCCTCGACCATAGGAAGCCTCATGTATACCATACTATATACTCGACCTGATATTGTCCTTGTCGTGAGTGTCATGAGCAGGTATCAGTCGAATCCAGATGAGGAGCACTGAATAGCTATAAAGAACATCCTTAAGTATTTAAGGACTAAGGATTTGTTCTTGATCTTTGGAGGTGATTCTGAGTTGTGAGTCGAGGGCTATACTAACTCAGACTTCATGTTTGATCCTGATGATAGAAAGTCTACGTCAGGATACGTGTTTGTTTGCAATGATGGTATAGTTAGCTGGAAGAGTTTCAAGCAACCCATCACAGTGGATTCGACCATGGAGGCTGAGTATATCACTGGTTCAGATGCTGTAAAGGAAGGCTTTTGGTTCAAAAAGTTCATTGCAAAACTTGGAGTTATTACATCAGATGCCATACTGCTGTACTGCGATAATAATGGAACCATAGCACTTGCTAAAGAGCCGAGGTCTCATAAAAAATCTAAGCACATCGAGCAGCATTTTCATATCATACATGACTACCTCGAAAAGAAACATGTCGAGGTGCAAAGAGTAGGCTTCGTGGATAACGTAGCAGACCCGCTAACTAAGTAGTTGAGCCAACCAAAAATGAAAGTTCATCTTGAGAAGATGGGACTTAGATTTATGGTCAATTGACTTTAGTCCAAGTGGGAGATTGTTAGATATATGTCTTAGAAGCCAATATGACTGACACATTGTACTAATTTTAGGGTATAATTTTATACTTAATATATTGATATGATTAATAAAAAGATATTTTTTTTTCATTTAAGTGTGATGTGTCCTTGAATCATTCATAAAATTAGTTTCGATACATATTCTCAAAGTGTTGAGAATTAAAGATATGTATTTAATTCTTAAATACTCTCGATTATAGCATCATCATGAGGGCGGTGATAGATCCGGATAGACTGGCACATAAATCACTTTCTTCAGGATAGATGAGTCTCTGATCTACTGTGTAGAGATATAAGGCGATGAGTGCGGATGGTTGTTAGAGAATAACTAGTACTGAGCGTGACCATATGAGAGATCACTTGAATTTCTATTCGATCACCAGTTATTATCTCGATATTATAGTTGTGTGACTGATCTTTTGACTTGAGATGGTATTGCTACTCATAGTGAGGCTGCTGAAGTTTGACTGACACATAAACATGGATCTCAATGAGCCCTGTAGTGGATGTTGGCGACAGTTGGTCCACTGTAGGAGTGGGGTGTGCATCAAGATAGGATCTATCGATCTTGATAGAGATGAGTAGTTCTATGAGATTTGAACGTCTAAGTCTAAGAATCTATGACCATAGTAGTGTGATTGATGAAAAAGAGTTTTCATAGAAGTCACAACTGGACTTGAGCTAATCGAATCTATCATATGACTAATGTTGAGGTTTGACGATTTATTTATGACCTGCCATCTAATCGGGACTCATGATAGAGGGACTGAATCACATGTTAACTACACCTAGAGGTTCATTTCAGTTCTACTGGGTTATCACTACATACTACTAGATATCACTGGTAGATTGTGAGAGCTCACTAGGATCATTCTGGATCGACAATCCTTGCTGAGTTAGAGTAGAATTATTCTGATCCATTGAAAAGAGTTTCCATGATACAATGATAGAGATCATTGTATATCTCACTATTAGATAGAATTGAACCTATGGGATCACACAACAAAGAGATTAGGCTTGGAATAAGTAATTGAGCTTACAAAGTGTCAATTGGGTTTAGAGAAACCCATTAGGTTCATGATAACCTTGCTAGCACATGGTTGGACCAAATTTCTCTTTCTATTGGGATTATTTATTTGATAAGATAATTCTAACTTAATTATCTGCTAATAATCTATATGAATAAGATTTATAAGACTTCAATTGTTGAGTGTCTAAGGTTATGGATCATATTAATTAAGGGTGAAGTTCCTAATTAATTTTCTTGATAGTTATTTTTGGACGCCACCTTGGTTTAATCAAGTTGGGCATGTCCATTGATTAGAGAACTTTTAGTTCTCTTATGGGATGTCTCTTGGGTGTATTTTGGGATGTCTAATTATGGATGCAAGGGTCTCAATTGTTGGCACCTAAAGGATCTCCTAAAGTAAGTTGGATAACTTAAGTTAATAGAAAAATTAATGCAAGTAGGACTTGTATTATGTGATTGAATAGGATTCAATCCTTATGCCTATTTAAAGGGACCTCTCCTAAGGTCCTTAGAGCATCCAAACCAACATCCCCTCATGCCCAAAGGCTCTCCCCATGCCCTCTCTTCCTCTCCCTTTCTCTTCTCTTGGGCGTTCTATATGCCTATCCCTTGGGATGCGAGTCTCAAAGAGTTTCACGCCCAAGGTGTTGGGCATCTCATAATTTGCTGGTTGCTGGTATTTTATAGTAGTACAAAGCAAATAAAAATTTTAAAATAGAGGAGAAGAAGATCATCAAAGAGAAAGATCAAGAATTAATCGCGATCCAAGCTTCGTTCAGATTTAGCAGGCTGAATTTTGGAGAACCAAAATTTAGATTAAAGAGGACTGTTTCAGACTGATCCCGAGTAGATACTCATAGAAGTTGGATGCTTATGTAGCTAAGAGAGAAACTCTTCTCTTTTAGATTCAGATTCAAAGAAAAAAATTACGAAATAGGTATGGGATTTGATCATAATCTGAATTTCAGTATATATCAATTTCAATATATAAGATAGATTCATGTGATTTTATATTTTCATGCATGTGAAAGGTTTTGTGACAATGGCGGAAGCACGGACTTCAAAGTAATTATTATGAAATCATAAAAACAAAACCTAACTCCAAGATCACCTTATCAGAAATTAAACTATATAACATGCATTAATATCAAATAAAAGATATAGAAACATACCTCTTATCGCGAGACCCTAATTTGTGCTAAGATGCCGGCAGCAATCCGTCTGGGTTTTCACTAGGTGCCCACGTGTTCACCCACCAACGTTGATCCACACGGGGACTCAACCAACCCACTAGCACCTATTTAAATATTCTCTGCAATTAAATTCTGATTTATCAAAATTTAAATACAATTTGGGCAGAACCTCCTTTCTTGGCTTTGCTGTCACACTGTTGGACCTTTTCTTGCCTTCCTTTCTTGCTCCTTGTCTCCTTAATTTTTATTCCAATTCTCCAAGCCTTTTGGAAGACTACTTGTCCTTTATCAGGACCTTATCTAGGCTAGAAAGAAAGAATAAAGAAAATTGGATAAGAAAAGCCTCTTGTAAGAAAGAAGGAAGAATTCTGAATCACAAAGACTCCTCGGCGTGCACCCTTATTTATATTGTACGTAGGGGTGCAAACCAAAACATCTCACACCCTCTCACACTTTATCTCATGCCTCCTTTCTATTTCTCATGCCCCATAAATTATCAAATGCCATGTGTACATCAAAGTTGGGTTGAAGAGGCGCCTTATTTTAGAAGGACTCTTCGATCTTAACTTACGGTGTTCACATGAGAAGTCACAAAGCTTCTCTTATTGGCACCATCAACCCTTGCCTTTGGATCTGGAAGGAAGCCCATCCAATGGCCAAGATAGAGGGTGCCAACTTCAGGAAGGGCGCAAGAGATTAAGGGGCGTGGATAAGTTAAAACTTATCTCCCCATTTGAAAATTTTCAAGGGGCGCTTCCAAAGGGTGGCGCATGGATTTAATCCTTATCTCTTCTCCTAATTTTTCTATGATGAGTTTAATACTCAGAAGGACTCTTAGGCACCTCCTAAGACATCTGAAAACCATTCGTAGAATAAAAGTCATGGAGAAAAATAGGAAAGACCAAGTTAAGGGGCGTCATCTCGCATCCATGTGCCATGTGACACATGCGCATGGATTTAAATTCTTACCACTTCTCCTAATTTTTCTACGAGGAGTTTAATACTTAGAAGGACTCTTAGGTGCCTCCTAAGACATCTGAAAACCAGTCGTAGAATAAAAACTTTGGAGAAAAAAATAGATAAGACCAAATTTAAGGTGGCGCCAACTCTATCCATGCGCCATATGGCTCATGCGCATGGATTTAAATCCACACGCCAAAAGAGAGACTCTTAGGCATGTGGTTTCCTGGTTTTTGGCACCCAACAGCAATCCCAATTAAAACACTTCGAACTCATTTCAAGAACAAATCCAATTTGACTTAAATTGGTTCTAAATTAGCCCAAATCGGAACCCGATTCGAATCTAAATGCTAGGGTTTGCAACATGTGCTAGCATGTTCAACTTGCAAACATGGTTTAATCAAATTAAACCCATGATCAATTCCCTTTGTGTGTGACCCATTGGGTTCCACATCTAGCCAGCAGTGAGTCCAGGTGCAATTTAAACTAATTTGGTTAGAACACAATCTAGCCGATTTAGGTCAAATCAAGCTGAACCATTTTGATCAATCAGAACAGCTTTTAATTAATGATCGAATTAAACTCTTTAATTTGATCAAACTCACAAGACATGATTGACATCTAGCAATGTATCATGTCTACCTGAAAGATATAAAATTCTGATGAAAATATCAAAAATACCCTTCAGTGGAAAATTACCGTGCAACTTGATCTTATGATCATCCTGCATCCCGAATATAAGTTTGGGTATGGAAAAATGTCAAACCCAATTTTATATTTATATTTCTCTTGATCAAATAATAATGATTCGATTTATGAAATATTAAAAATTATTTCTAATTTTTTCATAATGCTCTGATCAAAGTCTTCCTGAATCATTATTTGATTGAAGCAGATAGGATGCGATCTCCTCTTACTAGGAGTGATCATTTCCATATTGACTTACTCACAACCTTCATAAGCAATCCATCATATCCAGAACACCCTGTACATGATTAAATCATGAATGAGTATGATCCAAAATATGGATTCATGCTTATAAGGTTCTATGGCAGTCTCAGGTCAAAAGATTTACATGCACAATTCCCACTATGAGAAAAATCTGTTGACATGTAGATAAGACTCCATCAGATGTTCTTTAATTGGATCAATTCAGTGAATTCATTCTCTAATGAACACTTACATCCTTATATTAGTATCATACACAAGTAATTATGAGATCAATTATCCTCTTAACCGAGCATACACAGAATGTACCAATCTTACCGATAACATTGATCCCCTACTCAATGTTCCATCGACTAGGAATATTTAAAATTAGGATTTTAAGGTTTTAGGTCTCACTGGTATGATCGCATCATCACCCTAAAATCATAGCCCTAATTTATGGGGTTCATCATAATAAAAAATAAGATGTAGCATATGATGAACTAAATGCCTTTATTTATTTAAAACATCAGTACATGAGTTGTCAGGAGACAAAAAGAATATCCTTCAATTTATACATTTTGATTGGCTTATAGGGCATATTCCTTTCAATCTCCCACTTGCACTAAATCCAATCTCCCTTATATTTCAACCCCATACTATCGAGGTGGCGATCGAACTGCTGCTGTGGTAAAGCTTTAGTGAACGGATCCGCTATGTTGTTCTTTGTGTCTACTCGTTCAATAATGACATCTTGTCTTTCAATTATTTCACGAACAAGATGGAAGCATCTCAAAATGTGCTTGAATTTATGGTGAGACCTTGGTTCCTTTGCTTGAGCAACTACTCCAGTATTATCACAATAAAGTGGTACTGAATTCTCAATCTCAGGAACAATGCCCAATTCAGTGATGAACTTCTTCATCCAGACAGCTTCCTTAGCGGCTTCACTTGCAGCTATATATTCTGCCTCTGTGGTTGAGTCAGCTACTGTTTGTTGCTTAGAACTCTTCCAACTCACTGCTCCACCATTCAAAGTAAAGACATATCCTGAAATGAATTTGCTATCATCTGGGTCTGATTGAAAACTAGAATCAGAATATCCTTCTAGTTTAAGATCAGATCCACCATATATGAGAAAAATATCCTTAGTCCTTCTTAAGTACTTTAGAATATTTTTCACAGCCTTCCAATGATCGTCTCCTAGATCAGCCTGAAATCTACTGGCTATGCCTAAGGCATAAGCTACATCAGGCCTGGTACATAACATAGCATACATTATTGATCCTATTGCCGAAGCATAAGGAATAGAACTCATTCTATTTCTCTCTTCAGTTGTCTTAGGAGACATCTTCTTAGAGAGATGTATGCCTTGACTCATGGGTAAATAACCTCTTTTACTCTCATTCATACTGAATCTTTTCAGTATTAAGTCAATGTACCTAGACTGGTATAAGCCTAGCATCCTTTTAGATTTATTTCTATAGATCTTTATACCAAGTATATAGGATGCTTCCCCCAAGTCTTTCATGGAAAACTTATTGGATAGCCATAATTTGACTATTTGTAACATTGGGATATCGTTCCCAATAAGGAGTATGTCATCTACATACAGAACCAAAAAAACTAGGGCACTCCCACTAGTCTTCTTATACACACAAGGTTCATCCACATTCTTGATGAAACCAAACTCTTTGACTGTTACATCAAAGCGGATGTTCCAACTCCTTGAGGCTTTCTTTAATCCATAAATAGATTTCTTAAGTCTGCATACTAGATTTGGTCTGTCATTTGAGACAAAACCCTCTGGCTGTGACATGTAGACCTCCTCTTCTAGAAAACCATTCAAGAAGGCGGTCTTCACATTCATTTGCCATATTTCATAATCATAGTATGTTGCTATTGCAAGCATTATCCAAATAGATTTGAGCATGGCAACAGGTGAAAAAATTTCATCATAATCAATACCCTATTTTTGTCTGAAACCTTTAGCTACCAATCTAGCTTTATAAGTTTCTATTTGACCATCTGCTCCAATCTTTTTCTTATAAACCCATTTGCACCCAGTAGGGTTTACCCCTTCTGGTGCATCAACCAAAGTCCATACTTTGTTGGCGTACATGGAGTCCATCTTGGTTTTCATGGCATCCTACCATTTGTCTGAGTCCTTACTCATGACAGCTTCCATATAGGTCAAAGGTTCATCATTCTCAATGACTTGGGCTTCATTATTCTCAATAATAAATCCATATCTTATAGGTACATATCGTACCCTATCTGACCTATGGATAGGAGTTATGTGTTCTAGTTCTTCCTTATTTATGTGAATATTTGGTTGAGAAATATCTATTTATTTTTATTGAACTTCATTAATTTCAATATTTCTCCCACTGCCTCTTTCTAGGATAAATTCTTTCTCCATGAAAGTGGCATGCCTACTTACAAATACCTTTTGTTCAGTAGGATGGTAGAATAGATATCCTATACTATCCTTAGGATATCCTACAAATAAATATTTATCTGCTCTAGTATCTAGTTTATGTCCAAAATTTCTTTTGACATATGCTGAACATCCCTATATCTTAAAATATTTAAGATTGGGCTTCTTACCTCTCCATATTTCATATGGAGTACTAGATACAGATTTAGAAGGTACTCTATTCAAGATAATTATTGCGGTCTCTAAAGCATGACCCCAGAAGAAAATAGGTAATTCAGTAAAGCACATCATGGATTGTACCATATCTAATAAGGTACGATTCCTTCTTTCGGCTACACTATTTAATTGTGGCGTATAAGGAGGTGTCCATTCAGAGATAATTCCCTTTACTTTAAGATGGTCTAAAAATTCATTGGATAAGTATTCTCCTCCTCGATCAGATCGAAGAATTTTTATACTTTTTTCAGTTTATTTTTCGACCATATTTTGATACTCTTTGAATTTATTAAAAGCTTTGGATTTATGTTTCATAAGATACACATATCCAAATCTAGATAAATCATCTATAAATATAATAAAATAAGAGTATTCACCTCTGGCTTGGGTTGTCATAGGGCCACATACATCTGTATGTACAAGTCCTAACAATTCGTTTGTCCTATCTCCATGTCCACTAAATGAAGTCTTGATCATTTTACCCATGAGACATGATTCACAAGTTCCTAATGATTCAAATCATAAGAATCAAAGAACTTTTCTTTGTACAACTGGTTAATCCTAGTCTCACTAATATGACCAAGTCGATAATGCCAAAATAAAGTATTATTTATATTATCTCTCTTACGTTTACTATTTTCATCAACATAAAAAATATTATCATTCAAGCATAGAGTCAACAAACCATTGTCAAAAATGCCATGACAAATTATTTCATTAGAAAAATTAATCGAGCAACCATTGCTCGTTACAGATATTTGATATCCTTGTTTTATCAACAAAGGTACAGATACAATATTTTTAATGATCTTAGGCATGTAATAACAATTTGTTTGCTTTAAGATCTTCCCAGAAGGAAACTTCAAGATATATGTCCCTACAGCTTCTGCTTGGATAGAATCTCCTCCAGCACCATAGAGCTCGAAGTCTCCCTTCCTCAAACTTCTAATTTTCTGCAGCCCCTGCAATGATTTGCAGATATGAAAACTACAGGCAGTATCCAATACCCAAGAGTTTGAAATGGAAGAATTTAATGATAATATTGTATGTATCTCATACATACCTTTTGGTGCATTATTTGCATCAGTCTTCACTGTTGCAAGATAAGCCTTGTAATTCTTTTTCCAATGACCTGCCTTGCCGCAGTGAAAGTAGGTCGACTGTCCGGAGGTCTTCTTTCCCTTCTTTCTCTTATTTATACCACCTTTAGGGTTCAGCCTCCTTTTAAAATCCTTTTTGCCTGTCTTCTTCTTGGAGATCCCATCCACAAGAAGAAGAGGAGCCTTATCCTTCTTGATATGGCTCTCTGCTGTCTTGAGCATATTTAACAGCTCAGGCAAGGAAGAATTCAGTTTGTTCATGTGATAGTTCACGACAAACTGAGAAAATGATTCTGAAAGTGATTGCAGGATTAGATCCTGACTCAACTCCCCATCCATAACAAAACCTAATTGACCTAATCGAGTGATCAGGTCAATAACCATCAAAATATGATTTTGTACGGATGACCCCTCTGCCATTCTGGCACAGAATAACTGCTTAGATATCTCATATCTAGCAGTCCTACTCTATTCTCCATAAAGCTCTTTTAAATTGAGCAATATGGAATGAGTGTCCATGCTATCATGCTGCCTCTGTAACTCATTTGTCATAGAGGCAAGTATGATACACTTGACAGTTAAAGAATCATTTTGCCACATCCTATATGTGGCTTTTTCTTTCTCTGTGGCATCCTTCCCAACTGGCTCAATGTCAGGGGTATCGAGGATGTAAGAAAACTTCTCTTGACTAAGTACTATTTTAAGATTTCTCAACCAGTCTACATAGTTGGTACCAGTCAATTTATTTGTATCCAAAATGAAGCGAAGTGAAAGTGAAGAAGCCATTAATCTACATAATAAAGAACATTACACAAGCGAACAACTCAAGATGATATACACAATTAAATTAGGACTTTAATTTTATTATGTCTCCCACTATTTTATCAGACATCATAACCCTCTAGTATGATGTTCGAGAAAACCCTGATTGATTTTCTTAGTGGGATCGAGACCCTAATTCCTTATAAAAGATCTTGTGGTTGCACAATAAACTTTTTATAAGTTTAAAGGTAGGAAACTCTTTCCAATTGCATCTCATGCAATTCTCAATAAAAACCCTGGCCTCTAAAACATTAATAGCCTTGTGTTTACACAACAAACCATAATGTTTTAGTTAAGTAGGACCCTTCATTTTAATACAGTCAAAATAGAATATAAATACTTTTGTGGTTACACAACAAAGCATTATACTCATAAAATTGCTGTAAGCATCTTGATGCGCCAGAACAATATTATGTCAGTTTCCATAATTGGTTTTGTGGTTACACAACAAACCTAATATGGTTCGTGACATAATAATGTCCTAGCATGAAGGAAGGCCATAATGTAGTGAATATAACACCGAGCATCCCAGCCAAGAATTAAATTAATCTAATCAGCGAGGTAAGTGGGAGAGAGGTGGGGGTCCCCCCATTACTTTCCTTAGACTACAATAAATTTGGCCAGATCAGACAACGGAACCAATTAAAAATCACGTTCTCTTTATCAATCATGAACCACTTTCCTAGACATCGATTGATCAATTAGACATCATAGACTGGTTCTGCTATTGGTTAATTACACTATAACTTAATATCATTTTATAGAGGGCTTTTCAGATCTCAATGCATATTTAATTTCTATATCATACTAAATACATGAATAAAAGAAATTAGTATCATAGTGAACATAATTCAATATGACAGAGCAACATTCCATAATTATATACATCATAATTTAATTATGAAATAATGAATATGATCTCATCATATTAATATCATATTAAAACATAAATAATGATCATATCATATATAATATTGCCATTAAATCATTAACATATCATCATATGATTTAATTCTAACAAGGTTGCTCTGATACCACTGAAAGGTTTTGTGACAATGGCGGAAGCACAGATTTCAAAGCAATTATTATGAAATCATAAAAATAAAACCTAACTCCAAGATCACCTTATCAGAAATTAAACCATATAATATGCATTAATATCAAATAAAAGATATAGAAACATACCTCTTATCGCTAGACCCTAATTTGTGCTAAGATGCCGACAGCAATCCGTCTGGGTTTCCACCAGGTGCCCACGTGTTCACCCTCCAACATTGATTCACACGGGGACTCAACCAACCCACTAGCACCTATTTAAATATTCTCTACAATTAAGTTCTGATTTATTAAAATTTAAATGCAATTTGGGCAGAACCTCCTTTCTTGGCTTTGCTGTCACACTGTTGGACCTTTTCTTGCCTTCCTTTCTTGCTCCTTGTCTCCTTAATTTTTATTCTAATTCTCCAAGTCTTTTGGAAGACTTCTTGTCCTTTATCAGGATCTTATCTAGGCTAGAGAGAAAGAATAAAGAAAATTGGACAAGAAAAGCCTCTTGTAAGAAAGAAGGAAGAATTTTGAATCACAAAGACTCCTCGGCGTGCACCCTTATTTATATTGTACGTAGGGGTGCAAACCAAAACATCTCATGCCCTCTCACACTTTATCTCATGCCTCCTTTCTATTTCTCACACCCCATAAATTATCAAATGCCATGTGTACATCAAAGTTGGGTTGAAGAGGCGCCTTATTTCAGAAGGACTCTTCGATCTTAACTTACGGTGTTCACATGAGAAGTCACAAAGCTTCTCTTATTGGCGCCATCAATCCTTGCCTTTGGATCTGAAAGGAAGTCCATCCAATGGCCAAGATAGAGGATTCCAACTTCAGGAAGGGCGCAAGAGATTAAGGGGTGTGGATAAGTTAAAACTTATCTCCCCATTTGAAAATTTCCAAGGGGTGCTTCCAAGGGGTGGCGCATGGATTTAATCCTTATCTCTTCTCCTAATTTTTCTACAATGAGTTTAATACTCAGAAGGACTCTTAGGCACCTCCTAAGACATCTGAAAACCATTCGTAGAATAAAAGTCATGGAGAAAAATAGGAAAGACCAAGTTAAGGGGCGTCATCTCCCATCCATGCGCCATGTGACACATGCGCATGGATTTAAATTCTTACCACTTCTCCTAATTTTTCTACGAGGAGTTTAATACTTAGAAGGACTCTTAGGAACCTCCTAAGACATTTGAAAACCATTCATAGAATAAAAACTTCAGATAAAAAATAGATAAGACCAAATTTAAGGTGGCGCCAACTCTATCCATGCGCCATATGGCTCATGCGCATGGATTTAAATCCACACGCCAAGAGAGAGACTCTTAGGCATGTGGTTTTCTGGTTTTTGGCACCCAACAGCAAGTCCAATTAAAACACTTCAAATCCATTTCAAGACCAAATCCAATTTGACTTAAATTGGTTCTAAATTAGCCCAAATCGGATCCCGATTCGAATTCGATTCGAATCTAAATGCTAGGGTTTGCAACATGTGCTAGCATGTTCAACTTGCAAACATGGTTTAATCAAATTAAACCCATGATCAATTCTCTTTGTGTGTGACCCATTGGGTTCCACATCTAGCCAGCAGTGAATCCAGGTGCAATTTAGACTAATTTGGTTAGAACACAATCTAGCCGATTTAGGTCAAATCAAGCTGAACCATTTTGATCAATCAGAACAGCTTTTAATTAATGATCGAATTAAACTCTTTAATTTGATCAAACTCACAAGACATGATTGATATCTAGCAACGTATCATGTCTACCTAGAAGATATGAAATTTTGATAGAAATACCAAAAATACCCTTCAGTGAAAAATTACCGTGCAACTTGATCTTATGATTATCCTGCATCCTGAATATAAGTTTGGGTATGAAAAAATGTCAAACCCAATTTTATATTCATATTTTTCTTGATGAAGAAAAGCATTACGAATGGTAGGCAACCTCCAATCAATGGCTGTGTGGGGTGGGAGCACGCTATTGCCTTGTTAGCTTTCTTTGCTTGGCTTTCTAGCACATGAAAATCGAAGTATATACTTTGAAATTTTATTTTACAGAATAAATCTTAAATTAAGACTGAACTAAAGGATAAACAAAGCAAAGCTAAATTTGGAAGGGATGAAGGTTTCTCTCTTCCTTGGCCAGCAAGCAGAAAAAGTACTTACGTCTTGGGGCGCGCTAGCGTGCGTACCCCAAAAGGCCTATGAGGTCGGTAACCGATCCGGTGTGAGCGAAGATCGTTGACGAAGACACTTCCTTAGATACCATATTGATTGAATAGCTTGAACCATCAATTTATAGGTATCCCTTTCTTTAAATAATAATGATTCGATTTATGAAATATTAGAAATCATTTCTAATTTTTTCATAATGCTCTGATCAAAGTCTTCCTGAATCATTATTTGATTGAAGTAGATAGGATGCGATCTCCTCTTACTAAGAGTGATCGTTTCCATATTGACCTACTCACAACCTTCATAAGCAATCCATCATATCCAGAACACCCCGTACATGATTAAATCATGAATGAGTATGATCCAAAATATGAATTCATGCTTATAAGGTTCTATGGCAGTCTCAGGTCAAAAGATTTACATGCACAATTCCCACTATGAGAAAAATCTGTTGACATGTAGATAAGACTCTATCAGATGTTCTTTAATTGGATCAATTCAGTGAATTCATTCTTTAATGAACACTTACATCCTTATATTAGTGTCATACACAAGTAATTGTGAGATCAATTACCCTCTTAACCGAGTATACACAGGATGTACCAGTCTTACCGGTAACATTGATCCCTTACTCAATGTTCCATCGACTAGGAATATTTAAAATTAGGATTTTAAGGTTTTAGGTCTCACTGGTATGATCACATCATCACCCTAAAACCATAGCCCTAATTTATGGGGTTCATCATAATAAAAAATAAGATGCAGCATATGATGAACTAAATGCCTTTATTTATTTAAAACATCAGTACATGAGTTGTCAGGAGACAAAAAGAATATCCTTCAATTTATACATTTTGATTGGCTTATAGGGCATATTCCTTTCAGCATGCATAATTCAAATTAAAAATATTTTAATCTTATTCTTTGCTATGGTATTTAGAAAATAAAGTTTTTGAAACACATATGTATGCACTAAACTCTGAATTCCAACACTTGCGCCACCTAAGCTCTACATCAAATTGGATTTGGCATGTGAATGGATCAGCCCAAGCCCTTCCACACCTCCTCTCTTATCCCTTTTTTAGATAAGGATCAAATTAGATTTGATCTGGTTTTGATTGGATCCAAGTTGGAGTCCTACTTTGATTAGGTTTGATCTTGTCAAACCTAGTCTTAATCAAACTATGGATGCCACCTATTTAAAGAGGGGTCATGGGGCATGGAGAAGAGATCTGAAATCCTCTTGGGTGTGGGCTATTAGGGCGTGAGTTCCCCTTGGGGCATGGGATTTTAAAGAGAAGAGAAAAGAGAGAAGGTCTCTTCTTCTTCCTCCTTTTTTCTTCCTCCTTGTCTTTTTCTTTCTTGAGTGTCTTTGAGATTAGAAGAAGAACCATTCCAACCATGAAGAAAATAATCTCTATAAGGGAGCTAGCACCTTAAAGAGATCAAAGAGCGTCCGATCAGATTAGACCTCATATGGATACCTGTAGAAGTCAGGCACATGCACTGCTATACCAGAACTTGAGACATCCTCAAATTCAGATCTGAAGGAGTTCAGTGATTCAGATATGTGATATAATCATATATTTAATTTTATTTTCTGAAATCAGATGCTTTATGTCTTATTTATCACCATATGAACTAGATCCATAGATATAAGATTTAGATCAATGCATGCGTAGGATTAAATCTGATTTAATTTTATCTTCCTCTACTTATATTCAAAATTATTTTGAAATCTATATGCAAAATATCTAAAATATAACAAATCCCACATTGCCTAACCAATTAAACTCGATGCCTCCTAACACCTATAAATAAGTTCCAACACCTCAACCTAGAAATCATTCAATCATCCAATCTCTCTCCACATCCCAAAAAGCTACCATCGTAGCTTCTTCTTTAGCATCTCAACTAGGAGGATGAAGGGAGCAATGGCGCACAAGATCCCTTCCATGAGTGGCTGATTTCCTTACTTTAAGGAATTAGATGAAAATTGTGCAATTAGATTTGCTTTACTTTTTAGGATCCTTTATATTTTGATTTGATGCAATAAAATCTAAGCTCTTTTTATTCTAAATATCTGAGTTATTTTGTTTAGATTTTCTTGTTTGAATAATCTATGCTAAATAGAGACGATCCATGATTCAAAGATACGATTCGTACTTTAACAAGATAGATTATTTCAAAGGATGATAATCACTTCTTCTTGATCTATGAATTAAAATCCTAAATAAGCTATATTCTAATGGGATGAACTATGATCCAAGGATATGGCTCGTGCTTGACATGAATAGGTTATTTCGAGACCTAATCACAAAGTTTTTTGCATATCTAAAAATATAGATCTGACTAGTACACAATTGGATTTAAGAACTTGAAGTATCTTCTTCTATTCAATTTATTTCTTGCTTTACTCTTAATTTAGTTTCTGATTTTTAGATTCTAAAAAGCTCTTTTTATTTTATTTTTTGTTTTTCTATTTAAATACAACAAAGCCCAAGATTCCTATGGATTTGATTTGGTCTCAAAAATAATACAGAGAAACCTCAAAAATAATACAAAGCCCAAGATTTCTATTTAAATAACATAACATTTAACTAATATAGAGAAACCTCAAAAATAGAAACTAATACACACACACACACACACACACACACACACACACAAGAGAAGAAACTATTCTGATTGGACATGTGTATTATGGCATATCATCATTATAATCAATCTTAAGGGCGCACCCATATAAGACAAGGTAGGAATTTCATTATCCTTTCTTAGCCCACAAACCATCTTTTTCATATTGCATAAACCCAAGCCTTAATTAAAATATATTAGATGCTGACCCTAGGGACCCTTAAGCTCAATAGGACAAGGGAGCCCAAGGGTTGGACCGAGTTCTAACTGGTTGATCGATTAGTGTCTAGGCAAGTGGTTCAGAGATCTTAATTTTGAAGAAAGATGATTATCTAATTAGGTCTGTCGTAAAAGTATGGGAAGCCTTCCACCAATCTTACACTTACCAGCCAACTTGGTTAGTCAGTTTTGAATTTGGAGTGCTCAAAGACTAACTTGAAAGTTAGGAGCTATCTAGACATAAGGTGAACCTTAGTTAGGAGTATTTTTTGTACAATTTGTCTGCTAACACATTTATATAAAAATATAAAAAAATCTTCTCATCTATCTCCTAAATCTAGGATTTTTTAGATCTCTCATCTTTAGAATTCTTCTTCTCTTTTCCATTTATATTTCCAAAAAAAATAAAAAAGAGAGAGATATACATAGAATAGGATTTGCTCTGAATTAAAATTCTTGGTTGTATACTTGGTCGTAGGTCACCACGACCAGAACTACACCCCTTAGATCTTGAGATTGAGAGAACCATAAGAGCAATTCATGCTAGAATCATGGTTGCACCCAATGAAGTTGACCCACCACACCAATTGAAGTACTTCACTCCATCATATACCTACTTCCCAAGTATCCAAGTATCTCCTATCGAGGCTGTTCAGTATGAGATCAAGTCTAGCATCATCCAAATATTACTATCTTTTTATAGACTAAGTAATGAAGATCCTTATAAACATCTTGATGAATTTCTTGAGATTTACTCCATGGTCAAGATATAGAATTTCTCTAATGATGCTCTTAGGCTAAAATTATTTCTATTTTTTCTTAAGGATAAGGCCAAGTATTGACTAAAATCTTTAGATTCGGTAACTATTTTGATCTAAGACCAACTTTAGAGAAAATTTCTCAAGAAGTACTTCCCTATAGGAAAAATAAATCAAATTAGAAAAGCCAATATTAGTTTTTTCCAGATGGATGGAAAAATGTTCCATGAGATTTGAAAGAGATTCAAAGACCTAATTCATAAATATCCACACCACACCATACCTAAATGACAATTAATCCGGTACTTCTATGATGGTCTATTAAAAAGCACCAGCAGATAGTTGATACCTTATGTGATGGAACGTTTATACTCAAAAATGAGAATGAGGCATGGTAGCTCTTCGAGACCTTGAGTGAAAACTCTCTATGTTATATGTCTGCTATCTATAGAGACACTCCCATGTATGGACCAAAAAGAGGTAGAATATATGAGGTAGGCCATTCAATAAACATCCACAGCAAGATAGATGAACTGTCACAAAAACTCGATCGATTACTACAGGTCGGGCACACCTCCACCCCATCTACACAAATACAAGATGTTTACATGATATAGTCCAGTCCTACCCATATGGTTAGTGATTATCTGACTGCACCCCAGTTCCCTGAGTTTGTATAGGAACAAGTCCATCAAGCTCAAACTCAGACTAACTATCGATCCAGACACAATCCATACTCCAACATATATAATCCAGGTTGGAAGAACCATCCTAACTATTCTTGGACACAATAGTCTGTTGCTAGACCCTCAATCCAAAGAGCAAGTTATCCTGATGGAGCTTATAAATCGGCTCCTTACACAAAGTATACAAACAATCTGCAACCTTCTCCTAACATGGCTTTTCAAGAGAAGGTACTGCAAGCTCTGAAAGGGTTAGAAATAAATATCCAGATCTTATATTTTCACACGTAGTCTATCACCAAGCTAGAGACCCAGATAGATCAACTAGTTATAGCCTTTAGTAGTGTTGGGAATAGTGTCCCAAAGCCAATCGTCAGCCTGTTGACGGTTGTGCTCCTTTTGTATTAGTATATAAATTATAAATAAATAAAAGTTATTTTGGTATTTTTCATCGTAAACTATTTCATCTTCTAATGAACTCCTGTGTTGTGGTGAAGTCCTTAGGACTATTTAGACTCGACAAAGGAGGATTTGTTGTTTAGTCCTTAAACCTGTTCGTGACTAAATGATATGTTGTTACCAAGGACAACAATGTTTATCGAGCATAGGTCGTTGTGTGCCATATGGATTGGTTGTCCTCTTAACCAAGGAGTGTGGAGACACTGGTATGGCATACAGGTGAGATGTAAGGGTATATCTGCACTGAACGTGACCGACTCCGGAGCTATTTCTGCTGTCAAGATTTGCTCTGATGGGATATGGATATAACTATCCCTCCGACCTGAGACCGCCACGGTGACTTGCAAGCAACTCACTGCACTTAGGCACTGGACTACCTGAATTTCTAATTCAGTGACGGAAGGTTGCTGGGTGTAGTCAAGTACTTGACTTGTCGGTGCAGGTGTCAAGATAGGATTGACCACTCCAGTTCGGGAGCTATGTACAGTCGTGTTTCAATTTAGCAAAATCTTGACCAGGATAGTCCTAGTGAGGAGTCACAGGACTGATTGAGTTGAGCATGACTCGGATGATCTAATCAGGGTTGACAGTTTAACCCTGAGTCATCTTAAACACAGAGGTCAAAAGGGATGAATTATATAGTAACCATATTCACGTAGGTTCTGAGTATTGTGATTATGACTATTCGACCTATCCAAACATCGGGTACCATTGCTAGATGGTCACTTCAATTAGTATAGAAATTGGTTCCTGTACTACCGGCTTAGGTTCGAACCTGCAGGATCACACACATTAGAGGTTCCTATCTGATCTGATGGCTGATGAAGAGTTTTAATATTCATGGACTATGAGTCCTATATGTTTGAGACTCTGTGATCGAGAATCAGGATTCTCTGATCATGAGATCATGAGTCCCACATATTTTGGGTACCGAGGTCAAGAGTCCCACAGGTTTGGGACTCTTCGATCAAGATTTCATATCGATGGACTTTGATACCCGATTGCCCATCGGATTTGGACTCAATATTTATGAAAGGTTTAGTTAGTGATTTGATCATTAATTAACTCAATTTGATTGAGTAATTATTTTTAGATCAAGTCCAATTGAATTAGATTCAGTTGGGTTTGACCCAATTAGGTTAAGAGTTGACCTAATCGTCGAGATGGTTTGGTCCCTGATTTAATCAGGGGTTGGGCTTAGTCAATTCCTGATTCGATTAGGATTTTATTAAGCCTAATTAAGTCTAATTAAGTTAAATTTAATTTATTCTAATTGTGCTTAACCTATTTTGATTAGGTTGGTTCAATTAAGATTAAACCACCATTTGAATTTGAATCCCTGCACCACCTCACATCTCTGTGAGGAGCTGATCAGATCGAGAGCTTCGTGTGGATGATCCACAGAGGTCAGACACACTGTGTAGCTATATTACGATGATCAGATCCTCTCGACGGTGATCAGATTGTGGAGATCGACTACCCGCATAAAGGTATTGTGTTCTGAACACAGAACAGTAAATTATTTACTGTTTGAATTTGAATTTTAAATTTAAATACATGCATACTATATATCATATTTAGATCCTAGTATAGGGTAAATATATATTAATTAATTAGATTAATTAATTATTTTTGCTATAAAATAGTAATTTTGAAAAAAATTTAAAATTACCATTTTACCCCTGCACTCAAATTTCGCAACAAGTAGAAGGAAGGAGGAAAAACTATCAAGCCAGCCCATAAGGGGTAGTATATGACTGAGAGCTCAAATGCCCATAAAATCTTTTCGGAGCATGCTAAATCTATAATGACTCTCAGAAGTGAAAAGATCTTAAATCAGCCAAATAGACCCCACCAGCTAGAAATTAAAACTATGACTAAACCCGAAGCATCCGATAATGTGAAAGACCCTAAGGAGAGGGATGAACCAATGCCACCAGCATCCACACTTAAGGCTTCATTCTTGAGTGCCCTAGAATCTCCTCTACCCTTAGACAAAAAGGAAGTAAGAAAGGATGAAATGTTGGAACATTTTAGATAAGTTCAAATAAACCTTCTTTTTTTAGATGCTATTAAATATGTTCCAACTTATGCCAAATTCCTCAAAGACTTGCACCCAAAAATATAGATCAAAAGCACATATCCCTAAGAAAGTTCATCTTACCGAGCAAGCTAGCTTAGTCTTCCAGCATGCTACCCTGCCCAAACTCAAAGACCCTGGTACCCCTTTCATCTCCTATGTCATAGGGAGCCTGAGCATCAAAAAGGAATTATTGCATTTGGGGGTGTGTCAACCTTCTCCTGAGCTCAATGTATGAACTCTTCGATTTTGGAGAATTAAAATCTACTTCGATTATCCTGTGACTAGCTGATAGATCCATTAAGGTACCACGTGGGATGCTAGAAGATGTGCGAGTTAAAGTAGATGAATTCTACTTTCCTATAGACTTTTTGATATTAGACATGGAATTTGGTAGCGACCTCAGCCAAATTCCTATCATCCTTGGTCAACCTTTTCTAGCAACAGCTAATGCTTGCATCAACTATAGGATAGGAGTCATGGACGTATTGTTTGGGAATAAAAGGTTAAGATTGAATATATTCAATGCTTCCCAGAGACCACCAACTGACTACTATAGTGAAGTTAATGTGCTAGAGGAGATTGTAGAAGAAATTAACCTTACCATGCTCATGCAAGACCCTTTACAAGCTTGCTTAACTCATTTCAGAGAGAATGACTTCGATGTAAATGGGTATATCAAAGAAGTAAATGTCCTATTAGAACCATTCACTTCAAAGACTACTCCCCCATGGACTATAAAGTATGAGCAGTTATCCACCCCATCTAGCACACTGATAGCATCGTCATTAGAAGCACCACCTATATCAGAATCAAAGCTACTTTCGATCACATTGAATATGCATTCCTAGGACCTAATGATACCCTCTTGATAATCATCGTATCAAACTTAACCTTTGACCAAGAAGCCCAACTCATAGGTGTGTTAAAAGAATACAAAGAGGCTATTGGTTGGACGGTATCGCCGACCTGAAAGGCATTGACCCTTCCATTTGCATGCATCATATCTACTATGAGGCAGATGCCAAACCACGTAGAGACATGCAAAGAAGGCTGAATTTGAATATGCGAGAGATTCTTAAAAAGAAAATATTGAAATGTTTAGATGCAAGAATTATCTATCTGATATCGGATAACAAATGGATCAATCCAACCTAAGTAGTACTTAAAAAGTCAGGTATTACTGTTATAAAGAACGATGAAGGTGAACTATTACCCACTCGTACAATGACTGGTTGACGAGTGTGTGTGGACTATAGGAGACTTAACATCGTCACTAGGAAAGATCACTTTTTATTGCCTTTCACTAACCAAATCTTAGAACAGTTAGCGGGTCAGAGCTTCTTCTGCTTTCTGGATGGATATTCAAGATATAATCAAGTACCTGTACTTTCAGAGGATCAAGAAAAAATCACCTTTATTGACCCTTATGGTATTTTTTGATGTATACCTTTTGGACTCTGTAACGCACCGACCACATTGTCAGCGATGATATTAGCTATCTTTTTGGACATGATAGACAAATTTTTAGAAGTTTTTATGGATGACTTTTCGATGTTTGATCCCACATTTGAAGACTATCTCTAGAATCTTTCAAAAATACTCAAATGCTACGGGGAGACAAACCTGGTATTGAGTTGGGAGAAAAGCCACTTCATGATTTGGAAAGGAATTGTACTCAGACACATCGTATCTGAGAGGAAAATTGAGGTAGACAAGGCCAAAGTTGAGATAATTTTAAAACTCCCATCCCCAATTTTGGTCCGACAAGTACGATCTTTCTTAGGTCATACTAGATTTTATAGATGCTTTACTGTTAGGAAACATTATCACATGGTGATCTGGTATGCATGTAGAGATTTCAAAAATTTTTTAATATGTAGTAGAAGAAAATTTCAAAACTTTTCAACATTGTTCTTGGACAACCATGCAACATAATGTATCAACATTATGCCAGGACAACCTTATGTCAGAATAATGTTAAAATAAATCTCTAATTAGATCTAATCTAATCAAGCATGCAACCACTGCTCACTGCTAAAGGAAGAGGTACCTCCTTACTGGTAGTCTTTGGTTGGTACCTTTAAACTCTGTTCTTTGTCATTGTTGTCTCTTGTCTCGCAACGGAAGCAAGGTTCTTTGTTGGTGTCTTGCGTAACAAGGGCAAGAGGAGGCTACGGCATTCGCCTACTTTGATAGGCAACGCATTGCAAGCAAATAGAGCAGAGAGCTTATCGTTTGTTTCTATCTCAATATAAAGCCATGCATCATCATATGTACAAGATTAAGATTTAGGTAAAAATAAAAATTTGATTTTTATCTTTGCACGATAGATCTTCACCACAATTTGATGATCTATGGATATCTTCATGGTCTGTTGAAGCTATGATCCGATGATCTATGGATGTCTTCAAGATCTTTTTAAAGCCGCACAAATATCCGACCTTTATAGGTATCCACATAAGGTTGATCTGATCAGGAGATCCTGATCTCACTGGGGTGCTAGCTCCCTTGCAGAGATCACTTTTTGAATTATTGAATCTTTGATCTCTTTTGATTCTCTTCTTAAAAAAATCAAAGAGATTTATAAGAGAATCAAGAAATTGGATCTAATCTGACTTCTTTTCTCTTTCTCTTCTCAAGAGAAAGAAGAAGATCTAAAGAAAAGGAACAAGAGATTCAATCTCTTTTCTTTTCTTTCCAACCAATTTTTGGACTGATTATAGAGGAGAAGGAGATAGAGAAGCTTGTCCAACTCTTGGACATCTATAGAGGAGAAGGAAAAGAGAGAGCCATGCCCAACTCTTGGATAAAAGATAAAGATGAAACAATCCCTCGACAACCAACTATTAGTTGTAAGAAAGAAAGGAGTAGGCTCCCATCTCCATGCCGCATGCCCCACCTTTTTCTTTCTTTCTCATGCCTAAGTCTCAAAATATTCACCATGAGATCTCCACTAAAGGTGCCCTTTTATCCCTAATTTTTAGGGTTTGTTAGTGGTTGGTTAGAGTCCTTAAAAGAGAAGCACTCTACCAAGTTGTCGCCCCCACTTTGTGTGCCCCACTTTTCTTAATGCAAAAAGCACTGGTAAAACTTGGTTGGGCATCCCATATATGGCGTGGATAAGGGAAGAGAATTTCAGTCCAATGGGACTCTAGAATCCTATCTTAATTTCATTCTGATTTGAATCTAATTTGAATCTAGTTTGAGTCAAATCTAACTAGGAATTAAATTCAAATTCTATTTGGACTAGAAAATCAAATAAACCAAATCCAATCAGATTAGATCTGATTTTATTCGACCCATATTTGATCAAATCAAATAATTAGCAATAATTATAATTAAGTCCTTCTATAACTTACTAACTCTCAGTAAGTCCTCCATTTAACTTTTACATATTAGTCCAATCATCAATCAAATAAAAAATTGGATCCTATTATGATTCAAAATCATAATTCAATACTCGATCAGTCAGGATCTATTTTGTATGTGATCTCGTAGGTTCTATTCTATCTGATAGTGAGATATATTTTGATCTCCATCAAAATATCATTGAAATTTTTTTCAATGGATTGAAATAATTCTAACTCTGCCCATCAAGGATCATCGATCATCAAGACGATGCTCGATGTCTCTCACAATCCACTAATGACAACTAGCGGTATGTAGTGGCAATCCAGTAGAATGAAAGTAATAAACCTCTAGGTATAGTTACAGTGTAATTTAGTTTTTCTATCGTGAGTTCCAACAAGATGGAGGTTATGAACAACTCATAAAATCTCATTGTCTGTTATATGTAAGATTGACTCAACTCGAGTTCATTTGTAAATTTCTGTAGAAACTCTTTTCCAGTATTCACACTTACTTTGGCCAAAAACTTTCTGAACTAAGTCTTGTGAATCACATAGGACTTCTCCTTTTCTATTAAAATCGATAGATTCTATCTAGGTGTACATGCTATTCCTATAATGAATCTACTACAGCCAATATATACCTCCAGACTTTGTATGGCTAGGAGATCGAGTTATGGTATAGTCAAACTATAGTAACCTCATTATGAAAAATTGAGGTACTGCAGGTCAAAGAACCATTCATACTACTATAGCATTGAGAATGTCACTAACGATTGAGTAGATATCTAAATGACTTCTCGTGTTGGTCATGCTCGATACCTTTATTTTCTAATAAATACCTACACTCTCACTCCAGTATCCCCACACTGTAGACTCAAAATTCATCTATCCTAAGAAAATGATACGTGCATCAATCTAATCAGATCAATCATCATCTCCATGATGATGCATCGATCAAAATTAATTTAGAAATTAATCATCAATGACACATGTCTCAAATTTTCAACTCTTGAGAATATGTGTCATCATCTTATTAACTCTCTGGATGATTCATGGACACATACTCAATATGAATGGTAACTAACTACCCTAAATAATTAGATCAAGTATAAAATTATATCCTAGAAATAATTAATGTGTTAGTCTGATTGGCTTCTAGGGCATACATTTAACAATCTCTCACTTACACTAAAGCCAATCTGCCATAGACCTAAGCCCCATCTCCTCAAGATGTGCTTTGGTCCTATATCAGTAAGATGGTTTAGTATGTGGATTCGCCATATTTCTGTGCGGTCTACTCTGATTCTCGAAGTCTTACTTAGTCATGAATAATTATCACCCTAATATACTAAGAATTTTGATGAGACCTAAGCTCCTTAGCTAAAGCAATGGTGCCTATGTTGTCGCAGTAGTGTTGTGCCATCTGATGACATTACACTAGTTCTGTAATAAATTCTTTTTAACCAGAAGATTTTTCCAGTAACCTCATAAGCAGTGATATACACGACTTTTATAAATTTATAATAATCGATTGTTTGAAACTCTTTCAATTTACTGAATCTACATTGCATAAGGAAATACCTTTCTTGATGTAGACTCTCTACCATCAACATCAGGTATAAAGTCTGATTCATTATATCCTTTTACCCTCAACTTTGATTTTTCTCAAAGACCATATCCTAAGTGCTTCTCAAGTATAAAAAAATATTTACACAGCTATCTAGTACTTTCAATCTGAATTTAATCGATATTTTCTCGTGACACTCACAGCAAAGATATATCGGATCGTGTATATAGTATACATGAGGCTCTCACTAGCTAAAGCATAAGAGATCTAGCTCATATACTATATCTCTATAGATGTGTGCCACACATCTCCTTGGAGAGATTAATCCCATGTCTAAGGGGTAGAAACCCATTTAGGATTTTTCATGTTGAACCCCTTCAGCATCTCTTCTATCTACATCTTCTGTGAAACTAGCATCCTAATAGATCTATCTTATTGATCTATATCTATTTTATAGACTTATATAGGATGTTTTCCAAAGGTCTCTTAAAGAGAATTTCTTTAGATAACCATATTCTGACCATGGTCAGTATGGGAGTAACATTCCCAATCAGGAGGATGAAATCCAACATATAATATGAGGAATATAACATTACTCCCACTGACCCTTCTTATAATCATATGTTTCCTCCTATTCTTGATGAGATCAAACCACTTGATCGAATCGAGTATCCTTATTCTGAGAGATATTACTCGACCTATGAGGTGGAAGAGATACTATATATACTGGCTCAATTATGAATAAGTTTTATAGATTTTATAACTCGTTGTTCAGAGACTTTCTTTTTGAGCTCAATTTTTCTCTCACTATCTTCATCTTGGATAAAATATGTTTTTAAGAACATAGCATGTCAGATCACAATCACATTGTAATCCTTTAGAAAGTAAAAGTAGTATACCCAAAACTCTTTAGGATATCTTAGAAATGAGCTCTCATAGACCTAACCTCTAACTTATCAACCTATTGTTGCTTGACATTGGTCGAAAATCCTCATCGTGCCATATCTCATACGGCGTGATAGGAATAGACTTAGAGGAAACTATTTAGTAGTAAAGCTTATCTCTAAAAGTATAAGAAAAGATTAGTAATGTTTATCATAGATGAGACCATATCAAATAGGATCTCTTTCTTTCTTTTGGACATCCCTTGAGGTGCACTAGAAAGAGTCCATTATGAAACTATGCTATTTTTCTTGAGATAGGTTAGAAACTCCCATTAAGGTATACATCTTCTCAATCTCATCGAAGAATCTTAAAGGTTTTATACTTTATTTTTTTACCTCATATCTGAATTTTTTGAACTTTTCAAAGACTTCAGATTTATGTCTCACATATGTACCTATACCATGAAAAATCATCGATAAAAGTAACGAAGTAAAGATAACCAACCCTGACTTGTATATCAAATGAACTATACACATCAGTGTGTACTAGATCAAATATCTGAGTGATCCTCACCCTATGTCCCACAAAGAATAATTTGGCCATTTATCCCTGAAGATAGAATTTAAAAACCGAAAATGACTCAAGAATCGATGAGCCTTAAAGCTCATGCCATTCTAATTTATCTATTCTATCATCTCTAATATGACCAAACTTGTGGTTCCACATATACTTTGGATTCATCTCATTTTTGGATCTCTCAGACCCTACTACACTCACTATCTGCTCAGATACCGATATCGAGCAGACCCAACATACCTTTTGAAGGCATGTCCCTTTTCTTTTCTTTAGGCTTTTTAGGTATACAGGACAATTCCTTCTTTGACTTGTTCTTGGACTTATGTTTCTTCACAGACCTTTTTTTCTTTCAAGTAGACCTTCTCTTGGAAGTAGAAGCCTACTCTACAATGAGAACCCTGTCCCTTGAACTCTTGAAAGTCCTTTCGGTAGTCACCAAGATGTTCAACATTTTAACCAAGTGCAATCGATCAAATTCATATGATAGTTTACTATAGACTACCCATATAAATTAGTAAGAGATTGCAAGATCAAATCTATTCACAATTTCTTATGCATGGTCGAGCTTCTCAAGCTCATCTACGTCCTTAATCATTGTCAAATAATGATCATGAACTGATTGCCTTTTGATCAATTATCGAATGATTTAGTAATATATGGATATCCTGATCATGATATAAGCTTAATCCTTCAAAACCTAAAACTATTTTAGATTTTCAAGCCAGTCTTTATAACTTTTTTGGTAAGTTAATTGGTTTCTAATATGTGAGCTAAAGAATTTAAAGCTGATATTTTATTCTATCAAAGAATAGAGATTTTAGTTAGATTTTTATATTTGATTTTTATATTTATTCTAGGGTCTTTTAAAATAAATATGCCTCCCACTATTTTCTCGAATCTCTTACACTCCTCAGGTAGAGAAATAAAAATCTTTCATGACTGAGGTTTCAAGTGGGTACTGCAGTCCCACCAATAATTAGGCCCCTACATTGATCCCTATCCTTTGAAATAATATGTGACGCATCTGATTTTACTGTAGGGGCAGTTTGGGGCAACGAACGAATAGGGAACCCTATGTAATTTATTATGCAAGCAAGACTCTTTCTGATGCATAATTAAATTACACCACTACTAAGAAAGAGTTGTAGTTGTGTTCTCCCTAGACAAATTTAGATCATACCTCTTAGGCTCAAAGGTCCTAATTTATTCTAATCATGCAGTCTTAAGGTATCTGCTGTCCAAAAAAGATATCTAGCCCAGACTGATTAGATGGATCCTTCTCCTCCAAGAATTTGATCTAGAGATCTAAGATAAGAAGGGTTCAGAGAACATAATAGCAGATCATATTTTTAGGATCCTGGTTGAACATAATAATGATACAATTAAGGATGGATTTCCAGATGAACAACTCTTCACAATCTCATTTGATAATCCTCCTTGGTTTGCTTACATTGTTAACTGCTTGGCTATTGGGCAAGTCCCATCTCATTGGTCCCAATAAGAGAAAAATCAATTTTTCTCACCAATCAAGTATTGTTTCTGGGAGGAACCCGAGTTGTTCAAATATTATCCTGATCAGGTGATCTGACGTTGCATCCTTGAGAGTGAATTCCAAAGCATACTCACTTTTTGTCACTCTCTTGCCTGTGGGGGACACTTTAGTGGATGAAAAACTATAGCGAAAGTGCTATAGAGTGGTGTCTACTGGCTAATGCTATTTAAAGATGCACACAATTTTGGTCATAGCTGCCTAAAATGTCAACAGACGGAGAATATTTTTAGAAAAAATATGATGCCCCTCTCTCTTATTCTAATAGTTGAAATTTTTGATGCATGGAGAATTGACTTCATGGGACCTTTTCCTTCCTCCTTCGGACATGAATATATCCAGCTAGTAGTAGTTGATTATGTGTCAACATGGATAGAGGCCATGGCAACTAGGACTAATGATCACAAGGTGGTGATCAAGTTTGTTCAACAAAATATTTTAAATCATTGTGATTGCCCCAGAGCCATTATTAGTGATGAGGGTGCACACTTCACGAATAGGCATTTTGAGAACTTAATAAGAAAATATAGAATAACACACAAAGTTGCCGATCCATATCACCCCCAAACCAGCGACCAAGTGAAAGTCTCCAACAAGAAGATAAAACCCATCTTGAAAGAAAGGTTAGACTAGACAAAAAGGGCTGGTCTATATGATTGCATGATGCATTATGGGCCTATTGCACTACCTTTAAAATCCCGATAGGTATATCTCCTTACCAACTCATTTTTGAAAAAGCTTGTCACTTGCCGGTAGAATTAGAACATCGCACGTTTGTGCCATAAGAAAATTCAACTGGGACATGAAAAATGCGGATTCTAATAGGAGACTCCAACTAAATGAGTTAGAAGAGTTATGTAGTGAAGCTTACAAAAATTCATGAATTTACAAGAATCAAACAAAAGCTTACCATGATAAAATTATTTCAAGAAAATCGTTCAAGCTTAATTAGAAAGTATAGCTTTTCAACTAGAAATTACATTTATTTCTTGAAAAACTTTGTTTACACTAGGCTGGACCTTTCATTGTAACCTATGTGTTCTCCCATGGAGCTATAGAAATCAATAATCCTAAATAAGGCAATACCTTCAAAGTAAATGGCCAGTCGTTGAAACTTTATGTGGACAGAATCAGCAATGGGGAACAAATTGATTTGATAGACCTAGTGGATACAGTTTATACAGTACTATAAGACTCAGCACAATCTGGCTGAAGACTCTAAACTTAACACTTCTGGGAGGCAACCCATTTTATGCTTTTGAATTCCCTTCCCATCCTAGTTTTCTTAGGGTAACCATGTTCTTTTTAAGTATTATCTTAGGAACCCCACTTCGATGAGGGCTATCAGCTAAGTTAGAAGGCGAGAACAAAATCTACATCAAAAAAGCCCAGGCTAAGCTAAGGCGAAATCCTTCCTTTTCACTCCATTGGAGATAATGTCAGCTAAGTTGGGGGGAGAGCTAAATCAAGAAAATAAAAAATTTCATCCTCATGTGCTTTCATTTCCATATCTTGTTGGAGTTGTATGGTTTCATGCGTGCAAAAATTTTTCAAAATAAGTAGGCAGTAAAATTTAAAAAATTTCAAATTAAATCTAATTTAATCTAAGCATGTATAAGATCAAATCTTAAAACTATAAACATGATCGACATATGTGAGATAGGATTCAGATATAGAAATCAAATAGAAAAAAATAAATAGAGAACATACCTTGGCACAGATCAATCTTCACCATGAACTGATGATCATGGATGTCTTCCGAAGATCCCTTAAAGCCGCACAAGTGTCCGACCTCTATGGGTATCCACATAAGACTTCAATCTGATTATAAGCTTATTAATCTCATTGAGGTGCTAGCTCTCTTGCAGAGATCATATCTTGACAGTTGAAAATCTTCTTTTCTCTTAAGACACTCTTAGAGAAGAAGAAGTAGGAGGATGTTGATCTCTATGCTAGAGATCATGACAAGAATCATTTCTTTTCTTTTCTTCATAAAACCTATGCACCAAATCTCTACACTAGAGATGTAAGAGTTTTGTCTAACTTTTGAAAAAAGAAAAGAGGAGAAATCCATGTCTAAACATAGACAAAATATGGGAGAAAAGATATCCTAACAACCAACCTTTGGTTATTTGTAATAAAGAAGAGATAAGTGCAACCTTATCTCACACCATGGAGCAATTCACCGTGCCCTCTCCCCTTGTTTTTCTCCATGCACTCTCCTCTGGTTTGGGCATCCAAAATCTGATCTCTATCATCTATCCAATGTCCCACATGATCCACATTTAAATAGGCAATTAGGAGTTAGATTTTGAGTAGGATAAGAGTCCAAACCTCTTAGGACTCTACTATAATTCATGCCGCCCATCCTTCTTTTGTTTGCACCCAGATATCACATGAAAGAAGGAGTTTTTGAAAGCTTCTTACATGCTAAAAACTCATGCAAAAATAAAGGGATGTGGCATCCATAAATCTGGTTGACATGGGCTTGCTTTATGGCACATGAAAGGAGGAGTTTTAAGAACATGGGACTCTTCTTTAGGTGGCTGAATTAAATTAATTAAAACTCTAACCAATCCTAATCATATTAAAATTTGATTAGATCCAAATAGCTAGAAATCTAAATCTGATTTGGAGCCCAAACTATTTAGATTAGATGTCACCTAATTAGAGAAGGAGTCCTAATCCTTTTGGACTCTCTCTTGGTGCTTGAGTCAAACTTAATTTAATCCTAATCCAATTAAAATTTTATGCATCCATGAAAATGAGAATTCTTAGTTCAAATAGGAACTCAAACATTCTTGTTTAGATCTTAGTCTAATTTAAAATTGAGTTAAATCCAAATCCTAATTCAATTAGGAATCGTTCTCCCATACAATTTGGTTATCTCATAACCTAATTAGATTTGATCTAATCAAACTCATGTCAAATCAAATTAAATCTAATTTAATTAGACTTAATGCAAATCTCATAGCTCAATCAAATTGAACTAATTAGCAATCTAATTGCTAATTAATCCTCCTATAACTCACTAACCCTTTAGCGAGTTACATAATTATAACTTTTGTATTGGATCAATCATTAATCAAATTGATAATCAAATCCTATCACGATTCATAATCGTAATTCAACCATCTGATCAGTCAAAAGTTTCTTTGTGTATGACCCCATAGGTTCTATTTTATTTGATAGTGAGATATATTATGATCCCTATCATAATATCATTAAAACTCTTTTCAATAGATTGGAACCATTCCAACTCTGTCCATCAAGAATCATCGATCATCAGTATGATGCTTGTGGGTCTCACAATCTACTAGTGATATCTAGCAGTATGTAGTGACAATCTAGCAAAATAAAAGGTGATAAACTTTTAGATGCAGTTAACATATGATATAATCTCTCTATCATGAGTTCCAACCGGATGGTAGGTCATGGATGAATCGTCAAATGTCATCATCGGCCATATGATAGATTTAATCAGTTTGAGTCCATGCATGATTCTTATGAAATTTTTTTTCATTAATCATAATGCTATGGCCATAGACTTAAAGACTCAGCTTCATAAATCTCATAGGACTACTCCCTTCTACTAGGATCGATAGATCTCATCTAGGTGTACACCCTACTCCTATAGTGGACCAACTATCACCAACATCCACTATAAAGACTTATTAAGATTCATATTTATGTGTAGTCAAACTCCAACAGTCTCACTGCAAGCAGCTATAGCACTGTAGATCAAAGGATCAGTCATACAACTGCAGCATCGAGAAAGTCACTAACGAGTTAGCAGACATCCATGTGATTTCTCATATTGGTCACACTCAGTGCTAGTTGTTCTCTAACAACCACCTGTACTCTCGCTCTAGTGTCACTAAACTACAAACTCGAGATCCATTTATTTGAAGAAAGCGATCCATGACTAATCTATCCAGATCATTTACTATTCCCATGATGATCCTATGACCAAGAGCAATTTAGGAATTAACCATCAATGACACATGTCTCAAATTTTCAACTCTTTAAGAATATGTGTGATCATCTTGTTAATCTCTTGAATAATTCATGGACACATAAAGCATGAATGATAATATAGATGTCCATAAAGTATAAAAATATATCCTAAAATATAATATGTGTCAATCAAGATTGACTTTTAGGGCATACATCCAACAATCTCCCACTTGCACTAAAGCCAATCTGCCATGTATCAAGCCCAATCTTCATAAGACAGGCTTTAGTCTTTGGCTAGCTAAGTGACTTACCAGTAGGTCAACCACATCACATGTGGAGTTTGCTCTCTGCACCTCTATGTATTTCTACTTGAGGCAGTCGTGTGTTCTGCTGCTCTATGTGCTTGGATATCTAGTGAGACCTAGGCTCCTTAGCAAGGGCTATGGTGCCATTGTCTTTGCAGTATAGTGTCATGACATCTTATGACATGACATCCAATTCTGCAACTATCATTAGAACCAAAATTTATTCTATACATCTATAGTATACTCAGTTTCCATCAATCGATTGTTTGAAATCCTTCCAAGATATCGATAGGAACACACCCATGATGAAGATATTCTACTATCAACGATAGATATAAAATCTAAATTGGTGTATCCTCCCACTCCTAGCTTTGATCCTTCTCCAAAATAAGAACAAATCTTCAGTTCTTCTTAAGTACTTAATGATATTTTTACAGTAATCCAATGCTCTTAGCTTGGATACAACTGATATTTACTCGTGATATTCACAGTATTAACTATATAGTTCAAATACATTACATGACATACATCTATGCCCAAGAGAGTAGCAGATCCCTCTCCGAGATTTCTATGCTAAACCCTTTCAGCATCTACTCTTTGTACTTTATCTATGAAAACACAAGCATCTAATTGCATCTATCTCTATAGATTTTAAGGACGCTTGCTTTATGTCTTTCATGAAAAATTTTATATACAACCATATTTTAACCGATGTCAGTATCGGACACTCCCACTGATCCTTTTAGAAATACATAATTTCTCATTTTTTGATCAAACAATTTAATCATATCAATGTTCCAACTCCAAGATTATCACGGACTTTGTGATCTTTTATCACAAGAAGTGAAATCTATAAGCTACTCCATACAGAAATCTTCAAAAGATATCGAGTCAGAAAAGCAATTTCACATCTCTTTCTTGGAGTTGATGTCTAACATCATCTCGTTGTAGGTTTTGGGATATCTCTATATTTTTCATCTCCGATGAGAAATGATTTTCTCTACATCCTCTATTAGGCATACCCAAGTATCTTTCGAGAAGATTGGAGATCCTACTATGTGTACGAGATGGAGGAGGAATATACGTCTACTGGCTCATCATGAATAGGTTCTTTAGGTCCTATGGCTCATCGCTCTTCAGAGACACTCTCTTTGAGCTTAACTTTTCTCCCACTGCTTCACTTGGTTAATCAATTTTTCAAGAAGATAGCATTTTAGGTCACAATCATATTGTAATACTTTCAAAAAGTAGTATTCCAAACTCTTTTGGGATGAGCTTTATAGACCTATCCTCTAACATATCTAACAGAGTCAAGATACTGTCGTTAGGACATCATGATTATCAATCAAATTTTAATTTTAATAAAAATTAAAAATATGTAGAAAGTAGTGAGTCGAGTCGAATCCATAGAGAAGGAAAGATTTTGATTTGAAATCTTTGATTTTACAAAAAAAATAAAATTTTGGAGAAAGTAATTTAAGTCAAAAAATTAAAATTAAAAGTACAAAAAATAAATCGAGTACTAAGATCTACTAACTAGATCCTAGTATCTACTTGCAATAAAAATAAATAATAAAAATTTAAAAAGTATAAAAATAAATTGGTACTAAGATCTACTAATTAGATCCTAGCATCTACGTGCAAAAAAATAAAAAGATAGGAATTTAAAGTACAAAAAAATAAATTTTGCATTAATTAAAATTAAAATTCAAGTATAAAAAATTTAAAAGAAATAATAAAATAAAATAAAAATAAAATTGTAATAAAGATCTAAAGTTGATCAGTCAAGTCTCGTCGGAAAGATGGTTGATGACCTCTCTATCTTCCGTCGTACTCCATAGAGTGAACCAACTTTTCTCCTTCTTTTCCTTGGGTCCCTAAAGCTATTTAACTTTTTTTCTATTTTTTTTCAAACTTTCTACTCAATTTTTTTGCTCACAAAGCTTATTCCCATATCTCCTATTTATAGATAAATTTTTTTGATAAGAAAAGGAGTCCTAAAACCTTTAGAAATCATATTAATCCTCTCAGGAATATTTCTGGCCATCGGATAGAGCTTGAACTGCCCAGATCTGCCCAAAATTCATAGTTTTAATCCTTATCAAAGTTGGATCGAATGTTAGCCATTGGATCTGGGTTCTGATGAAGTTCTGGCCATCAGATCATATAATTTAAATCCTTAACACAGTCGAAAGCATCTTCAGCCATCGGATCTCATGATGGATTCATTTTCGATCGTCCGATTATGCAAAAAATACTCTTATAAACCGACAACGAACAGCAGCCGTTGAATCAATCTTCAGATTAAATTTCAACCATTAGATGGCACAAAATAGCTTTCGCTGTCCATAGACCGTGCCTGTGGACCACATAGCATTTTCGATGGACCGCACCTTGGCTCTGTGGACCAAGCGACCGATCCATCGTACATCGAAGGCTATTTTCTTTGTTTCTTAGGATATTTTAGCTTCATTTTTGCTCCGATTTTCACCTAAAAAATTAGAAAAAATATGTATTAAATTTTTTTAATTTTTTTTTTATTTTGGTGTTTAAATTGCTCAATTAAATTAACATCTATTTTTTTATAAATATATCTAATTTTATATTTTTTTTAAAATTACTTATTTTTTAAGAACATTCAATAAATTCATGAAATTAGGATTTTTAAGAAGATGTTAGCACCATAAATTATCAAAAATATTTATAATAAATATAAAAATATACCACTTATCATACTCACCAACTTGAACTTTGCTCATCCTCGAGTAAAAAAAGAATTTAGAATTAAGCACCGTTTAACTTAAAATTTTGAATTTCACCAAATAATTTTCAAAAGGACCACTGATATTCAGTAGAGTGTAAATGAGGTATGTCATTGAGGTATTAATACTAGTCAATATGAGAGTTAAACTAAGAACACTAAATTTTTTCTAAACTTTTTCAAATTATCCCTACCTTTATCTCCAAATCATTCACCTTCATATGGACAAGTATATTGTTACTTCTATCCTTCATTTATTGATTGATTTTTTTTTTTAATGTTGTACTGCTATTGAGTGTCTTAATTTCTTAAGCTTTCTGTTTGACCCATGTAGTGAGTTTTCAATCAATGACTCTCAAATCAGATGGCTTTAGGGCATTAGGTGTAAAATACCCCTCGAACCTACTTACTCGAATCAAACAGGCTATGAGTTAAAACTAGCTTTACAACAAAGCTTCTTTGTCCTTTATACCTTTTGATGCGAAACTCAATGCTTACTTAGGCAAAGAGGCCCGGTTACTCAGCATGAAGTACTTGAAATTTTTTTTTTTTTGAATATATGAAGAAATGTATAGTTACTTTACACAAGCCCATAGGAAGTAAACTCTTCTTTGATACTAGTAAAAAAATTTAGAAATATTCAAAGAAAACTATTTAAGTTCTAAACTTAACTCTTTATTGAGTTTTCTTAATACTTGATCCCTCAATATCTCACAAACTCTCTGATCTGTACATCAATTTTCTTTTAAAAATACTTGGTTTAACTTAATTCTTAAGTATAATTAGATGTTTAAATACTAAATACTAATTTACTTTAAATTTTTTTTTATTCTCCCCCCAACTTAATCAACATTGTCCTCAATGGAGTAGAAAAAATGAATGGTGCATGTAAAGAGAAAGAAAAGGAGAGATATCACTTGATCCATAAGTCTTTTCAAAACTGATTCTCCCCCCAACTTAGCCAAGATTATTTTTAGATCTCTACAAAAGATACAAAGTAAGACTTGATTATCCTAAACAAAATATAAAAGATAGCAAAAAGTATAAAATTAAAAATTAAAAACTAGGTTACCTCCTAAGAAGTGCTAAGTTTACCGTCTTTAGCCAGACCATGCTGATTCTCTCATCTGTCCCATGTCGAATATTAGATTGATAAATTTTAATGGTTTTGGATTGCCAATCTCAGGAAGATGGTCTATAATAAATTTTAATATTTTATTACCAATATTTAGAAAGTAGTTTACATCCTCGTTCTTAATTTTAGAAAGATAGTTCACAAACCCATTCACAGACCCTTGTTTATCAAGAATTTTTCCTATTTGTTCTTCTAAAATGCTCATGAATTGAGTTTTTAGGTTAGGAGTTGAGTTTGAAGTAATGGGTGCTGAAAGGATGTCAGTTGATTTTAAACATGTATACTTAGATGTGACCAAGGGCAATTTCAGTTCTGGAGGAGGTAATTTTAAAGTGGAAGAACCGGCTTCTGAGGCTGAAGGGAATGGAACTTTTGGTAAATATATCTTAGGTACCTTATTCATTCTCTTCTCTTTATCATTTAGATCAATATCAATACTGGGCTCAGGTTCTTCTATTGGGCTAGTCTCAGTACTAATCTTCTCTTCTAAATTCTCTTTTTGGCTAGCATCAGTACTAGCCTCACTCACCTGATCTTAATATGGGTCCTTAAGAATCCTACCACTTCTAAGTTCAATAATTGCTTTGGCATTTTCAAATTGAGGATTCTTAGATGGGATATTGGATTGATGACTAGGTCCAGGTGGTTGATGAGTGGATGGGTTGTTCCTAGGATTTGGTACTAGTTTGTTTGGCAATTGATCTAGTTCTCTCCTCATAGAAGATTCAGCTAATTGACTTATTTGTACTTCTAGCCTAGTGAGGGATTGCTATTGGATCATGATCATTTGTTGAAGTTGGGTAAATCTGTTGTTGGCTAGATTGGTCTGTTGAAGAGGTGGGTATAACAGTTGATTGTAATAGGATGGTTGAGTAGGCTGACTAGGCTGACCACTATTATAGGCATAATTTTGGTATTGGGGCCTATTCTGAAAGTTCTGCATAAAAAAAATTTGGGTTTGAGCCTGAGTCTGTTGGGGTCTCCAAGAAAAATTAAGATGGTTCCTCCAGCTTGAATTATATGTGTTAGAGAATGGATCATTGACAGGTTTGGAGTAACCTTGGGCAGCTTGAACTTGTTCTTGAATGAAAGGTGAAAACTATACAGCCGTGGGACATTCGTTCACATGATGGGCCGGGCTAGCACAGATAGAATAAATCTCCTGATAATTAGGTGGTGGTGTGTATTGTGCAGGAGTTTGTTGACCTAATGCTAGGAACTGATCAAATTTCTGGGCAAGAAGGTTGACTTTATCTAATCTTTGGGCTATTAGGTTCAGATCGGCCTTAGGGCTAGAGTCTGTTTGCTTGATCTCAAAAATTTCTATCCACTTTTGGTGAGGGATTGATCTTTCATAGGAGGATAATGAAGCATGATTGATTGAATTTTCACTCAAAGTTTCAAATAAAGTGTAGGCTTCATCCTCACTTTTACTCATGAATGCACCCCCACAAGATGCATCTACCATCTGTTTGTATTGGTCACTTAAGCCCTCATAAAAAGCTTGAACAATTTGCCACTTAGATAGACCATGGTGTAGGCATTTTCTAAGAAGTTCCTTAAGTCTCTCCCATGATTCATGAATTTGTTCTCCTGGAAGCTAAGCAAATCCAGTGATGGCTCGCCTCATGGTGTTGGTTCGACCTATGGGATAGAATTTCTTAAGAAACTCATACTGCATTTCAGTCTAAGTTTGGATTGGTCTCCCTATTGTGCCAAGCCAGTACTTGGCTTTGTCTTTAAGTGAGAAGGGGAATAAGGTCAATCTAAGTGCATCATCAGTAAAATTTTGAATTTTTACCATGAAACAAATTTCTAAGAACTCATCCAGATGCTTGTAAGGATCTTCATTAGTATTTCCATAGAAAGACGGGAGCATCTGGATTGTGGTCGACTTGATCTCATAGTGGCTTGCAGGGATATCAGGTAAGTGGATACAAGTCGATGGGTTATAGGTGGAAGGAATAAAATATTTCTTCATCTGTCTAGGTGGTTCTCTAGGATCTCCAGCCATCTGATTTTCAGGTTTAATATGAATCAACCATTCAATCTCAAGATTGGGTTCAACTAGGTCAGGATAGAGAGATCTTCTACCTTGCATATACCAGTGCAAACCCTAATGTATGATTCAAGTTTTGTTTTTGTTTCATTTTTTTTTTAAGAAAAAAAGGAGAGAAGAAAGAAAGAGCCCTAGACCTAGATACGTAAGGTGAGAAGAATTAGTTGTAGTTTAGTGTGAATTACAATCAAGTTAGCAAACAATTAAACCTAGAAACTTATGGATTTCTTAGACCTAATAGTTTGATGTAGAGTGGCTTAGTCTAGATACAAATTGGGTTTGTTCTCACTTCCTTCAACTAGCCAGGTAAGAGGTGGTATCGTGGGGGTCCCCCCGTTGCTTGCCTTAAACACCAATTGAATTGGCCAGATAAGCTAATGGAACCAATTAAATAACCACAAATTCACTTAGGCTGAGCTTTTATAACCTCTAACTTTAGACACCAATTTCAGGAGTGAGTCCAGATTTACTTTGCACTTGACTTGACCACAATACTCAGAACTGAACTCGATTAATACTAGGGGCCAATATCTACTTGATTTTAGTTAGGCTAGGGTTAATGTGGGATGCTGGTTGGTTGTTTTTGGGCCAAGAGAGGGTGATAAAATTTTTATCTTATCTTGTTATGCGTGTTGTCCTTAAATTAATTTAAGATGAATATGCACAACCAATTTCAAACAAGGGGTTCTATGCAACTAAATTAGATGCATAAAACTAATAAAACTAGAAAGCTTACCTTGTCTCCAGCGATCACCAAAAATAAATCTACAATGATGAATGCTCCTAAAAATTAAGTTTTTACTCTTGTCATGAAATTTTTTATTAGATTTATGTGGATGAATTTTAGGTTAATTAAAAAAATAGTAATTAATACTAAAAAAATAGTTAAGGCTAGGGTTAGGATTGATCTCACCAACTTGGAAGCTTTTTATCTCCTTTTTTTTTTGAATTTTTGAATTTTTTTTTGCAAAAAGATAAAAAAAGTTAGTAAGCAATAGTTACAAGAAAACCAAAGAAATCAAACATTAAAATTGGTGTCGTTCCTCAGCAACGGTGCCAAAAATTTGATAGGGTCAAGATGCTGTCATTAGGATACTGTGATTATCAATCAAATTTTGACTTCAATAAAAATTAAAAATATATAGAAAGTAGTGAGTTGGGTTGAATCCATAGAGAAGGTAAGATTTTAATTTGAAATCTTTGATTTTACAAAAAAAATAAAATTTTGGAGAAAGTAATTTAAGTCAAAAAATAAAAATTAAAAGTATGAAAAATAAATCAGGTACTAAAATCTACTAACTAGATCCTAGCATCTACTTGCAATAAAAATAAATAATAAAAATTTAAAAAATATAAAAATAAATTGGTACTAAGATTTACTAATTAGATCCTAGCATCTACGTAAAAAAAATAAAAGACGGGAATTTAAAGTGCAAAAAAATAAATTTTATATTAATTAAAATTAAAATTCAAATACAAAAAATTTAAAAGGAATAATAAAATAAAATAAAAATAAAATTATAATAAAGATCTGAAGTTGATCAGTCAAGCCTCATCGAAAAGATGGTTGATGATCTCTCCATCCTCTATCATACTCCGTAGAGCGAACCGATTTTTCTCTTTTTTCTTGGGTCCCTAAAGCTATTTAATTTTTTTTATTTTTTTTATATTTTCTACTCAATTTTTCTACTCACAAAGCTTATTCTCGGACCTCCTATTTATAGATAAATTTTTTATAATTTTTTGGTAGAAAAAGGAGTCCTAAAATCCTTAGAAATCATATTAATCTCCTTAGGAATATTCCTGACCGTCGGATGGAGCTTGAACCATCCAGATCTGCCCAAAATCCATAGTTTTAATCCTTATCAAAGTCAGATCGAGTGTCAGCCATTGGATCTGGGTTCTGATAAAGTTCTAACCATCAGATCGTGCAATTTAAATTCTTAACACAGTTGGGAGCGTCCTCAGCCGTCGGATCTTATGATGGATTCATTTTCAACCGTCTGATCGCGTAAAAAATTCTCTTATAAATCGATAACAAATAGCAGCTGTTAGATCGATCTTCAGATTAAATCTCAGTAGTTGGATGGTGTAAAATAGCTTCCGCTGCCCATAGATCGCGTAGCATTTTTGATGGACCGCACCCTGGCTCTGTGGATCGAGTGGTCGGTCCACCATACATCGAAGGCTATTTTCTTTATTTTTTAGAGTATTTTAGCTTCATTTTTGCTTCGATTTTTATCTAAAAAATTAAAAAAAATATGTATTAAATTTTTTACAAAATTTTCTTCATTTTGGTGTTTAAATTGCTCAATTAAATTAATATCTATTTTTTTATAAATATATCTAATTTTATATTTTTGTCAAAATCACTTATTTTTTAAGAAAATTCAATAAATTTATGAAATTAAGATTTTTAAGAAGATGTTAGCACCATAAATTATCAAAAATATCTATAATAAATATAAAAATATACCACTTATCAATATCCACCTGCTGTCTTTGACACAAGCTGGACATTCTTGGATCTCAAAATAATCAAGATTTAGTTCTCACCGTGTCATATCTCATACGGTGTGGTAGAAATAGATTTAAAGAGAACCCAATTCTATAGAAATAAAGTATGTCCCTAAAGAAACAAAAATAAATCAGTGAATTTTATCATGGACCAGACCATATCTTATATAGTCCCATGACTCTTCTTATCACGTTGAGCTTAGATTTACTAAGAGAGATCCAATATGAAACTGTACCATTTTATGAGATAAACGAGAATTTTTTTTTTTTGATATTGCATCCTTGATCCAATCGAAGTACCTTTAAGAATTTTTCGATTTGCTTCTCTACTTTACATCTGAATTATTTGAACCTTTCAAAAATTTTAGATTTATATCTCATATACTTACCCATACCATGACTAATCATTGGTAAAGGTAACGAAGCAGAGACAACTTCCTTTATTAATACATCATATGGGCTACGCACATCAAATGTATATCAGGATAAGTATCTCAATGGTCCCTTTTCTCTTATCCCACAAGAGTAGCTTGGTTATATTTTTTCAAAAAGATGATGCACAAACTCTATATGACTCGACAGTCAATGAGTCCAAAGACTCATATTTGTTCAGTTTGTTAACCATTTCTTCTCCAATATGATTTAGTCTAAGGTTCCACATATACTTAATTTTTATCTCAACTTTGGATCTTTCAGATCCAATGGTATTCACTGTTTGCTTAATTAAGTTCACAAATACATCACCATGTAAATGATCGAGACTGTCTCTAAGAACTAAATTCAAACGATGGTCACAAAAGATAGATACCTATAGACACAGCAACAACTCTTGCTTTATTGCCAATTTTAAGATTATTTCCTCATCTCTCTACCTTCCCATCGACTCTATAAAATCACTAGAGTCTACAGCTCAACTGGGAGAAGAGAAAATTGTAAGGATTGTATTGAGTAATTTTGATATGCCTACTCTAGGTGTGTCTTTATTTCTTTAGACTCTCTAGGTATTTACCTCTAAACTCTTTTAAGGTTTCTTTATTACCAATACTTTGACCAATTCAGATAAGATGCCAAGATGGTCTTTCATATGGTAGTTTACCATAAAATATCCATATAAACTAATCAGAGATTATAGGATCAAATTCACAAATAATTCCACATGCATGGTCATGTTGAGCCTTTTAGGCTCCTTAATATCCTCGATCATTATCAAATAACGATCATAGACTGACTGCCCATCACAGATCTCATATGTTGTGCGACTCTGATCACCTCACAACACTTGTAGATAAATCAATGTATCATTGGCAGTGAACATGGGTTCATGCATACGTTGGAGTTCATATAATATGAACTTCAACATATAGCACCTATCTTTATTGTTATTGTCCATCCACTCATCAAATATGGCTCATTGATTTTGGACTGGACAGGCTGTTAACATTAGAATAATTTGATAGAGAATATTGCTTAATTTTTCTAAAATTAAGAATGATTCTTAGGTTTATGAGTTAGTCTATGTAATTGGTTTCAACTAATCAGTTGATATCTAAGATTTAAGCTAGAGGGTTCGAAACTGACACAATAAACAGCAGAGAGCAAAAATTCTAGTTAGATGTTTATACTTATTTTTATAATTTATTTTAAAAATTTTGAGATACAAAAAAAGACTCTCACTATTTTATCAGAACTTTCACCTTTTTGAGTGGAGAAATGAAAATTTTAATGTGACAACTGAATTTTTAGTGGTTGCTGCAGTCCCACCGATGCTGTGCATCTCATCTAACAATTATTGATAATACGAATGAACATCGATGTATAAACAACTCCCTGCCCAGATGCTTCTCTAAGTATGTTGCAGCTACTTAATCTTTAAGTCATGTGGGCTTACCTAATAGTTATTGCCTGCACTCCTTAGTTAAGTCAGATCTGTCGTTCACAAGCAGGTGCAAAGCCATCATTGGGTCCCTCACCTAACAGTTATTGAGCCCAATCCCATCTTTACTCTAGAGCAACTCTTTGCTAATAGAGTAGTTGCATGTTCTCGATGCAACTGAACCACTGTGATCAGTCGAAAACAATCAACGTCGGTAGCATGCCCGCATATCTACAACGGTGAAAGATCGTTGGACTTAATATTTATGGAGAGATTTAGGTTTAGATCTCATCTAATCAGTCATCACATGATCGATCTAATTGACATGGGCTAAATCAAACTGTTAAGCAACCATATTTGAGAGTCAATCTTCCAAATTGACCAGATAAGTCGAGATTGATGGGGGTCCCCTCGTTGCTTTTCTTAGATACCAATAAATTGGTTAGATCAATGAACAAAACTAATTAAATAACCATCTTTCAATTACTTACCTTAGACACCAATTGGTTAATTGATCTGAATAGGTTAGCTTAGGTGAATCAGATTCGAGCCATAGAGCCGAATTAGGTTCTTAGGTTAATCGATTCTACATATGGATGTCAATCGATTTGATCAACAATAATTGTATGATCTTAAGCTCTATTGATCTCATCATAATTAATATTTGACTTGGTTTGATCAACTGCTAAATTAATTTAGACTTAATATGATCAAATCAAAAACCCTAGATGTAATCCAATTACATGACCTAACTTGATCTACCCATGACCAATCTTTCATGCATAAATACTAATTTTAGATCTTAAATCAAAATTTTTAGATCTAAATTGTTTGCATGAAAAGTATGTTTTGATCTTAAAATATTTTTCAGATCATACATACATACATATATCATATACATGAATAAGTTCAGGTCATAGAAACAAATTTCAGCCCTAAACATGCCTTCATATATCATATATATGAATCAAAATAGATCTCAAAATTATTTTTAGATCTAAATAACAAAATATATATCACATATATATTAAAAAATTAGATCCAAAATTTTATTTAAATAAAAATTTTAATATTATTCTAGGATAATCATACAGCATAACAAGTTATGTCAGGGCAACCTTATGTGAGAACGACATCAAAAACTTTTAAATTTAAAATTTTTCTCTATAGATTTTAGATCTAAATTCTAATCTCATGCAAATGACGTGGCTCTAATACTACTATTAGAGTTTCATGGTTTCATATATGCAAAAATTTTTCAAAACGAATATGCAGCAGAATTTAAAAATTTTTAGATTAAATCTAATTTAATCTAAGCATGCATAAGATCAAATCTTAATACCATAAACTGGATTGACATATGTGAGATAGAATTCAGATATAAAAATCAAATAGAAAAAAAAAATAAAGAACATACCTTGGCACGAATCAATCTTTACTGCAAACTGATGATTATGGATGTCTTCTGAAGGTCCCTTAAAGCCGCATAAGTATTTGACCTCTATGGGTATCCACATTAGATTTCGATCTAATCAGAAGCTTATTGATCTCACTAAGATATTAGCTGTTGGGTTTCAGCTATGCAGTGAAAAATAATTTTTAAAATTTTAAAAACCAAATAATTCTATAGCTTTAACATATAAAACTATCAAGCCGAAATCCAAATCCTAGAATCACCTTATTGATGTCGATCAAAATAAAATAAGGAGTGACTGATCTCTTATTGATCACTCATAACTTTCATGCATATTTCACTACATCCAGAACACCCCATACAAGGATTAAAGAATCAAGTTAGGAAGTGAACCAAAATATGGATCCATATACACAAGGTTCCATGATGATTTCAGATCAAAAGATCACTTACACAACTTCCACTAGAGAATCATCAGTTGACATGTAAAAAAAACTCCATCTGATATTCTCTCGTAGGTTTATTCAGTGAACTCATTCTCTAATGAGCACCCACATCTTTGTATTAGTGTCACTATACAAGTGGTTGTGAGTTCAACCATCTTTATTTTTGAGCATACATAGGACATGCTAGTCTTACAAGTATCATTGATCCCCAACTCAATAAATCAATGACTAGAAATATTTTAAGTTATAGCTATCAAAAATTTTGATCTCACTGACATGATCTCATCATGGCCCTAAAATCATTGCTCGGACCTATGGGGTTCATTATAATCTTAAAATAATAAGATGCAGCATACAATAAATCAAAAATACCTATTTTATTAATAAATTAATATCAATTATATAAGTCTGAAAGATAAATTACAGAAAATATCTTATTGTATCTTGTATGCGATTGGCTTATAGGGCATCATTCTTTCAATCTTCTATTTGCATTAAAGCCAATTGCCCCTATACTTGATACCCATGCTATCAAGGTGGCGGTCAAACTGCTACATTGACAAGGTCTTAGTGAATGGGTTTGCTATATTATTCTTGGTGTCAACTTGCTCCACAATCACATTGCATCTTTCGACTATCTTTCGAATAAGGTGGAACCATTTTAGGATGTGCTTGAATTTATGACGAGACCTTGATTCTTTGGCTTGAGCAACTGCCCCAGTATTATCACAATAAAGGGGCACTAATTGTTCAATCTCTAAAACTACACCCAATTCTGTGATGAATTTCTTTATTCAGATGGCCTCCTTAGCAGCCTCATTAGGAGTAATATACTCAGCCTTAGTGATCGAGTTAGCAACAGTTTGCTGTTTGAAATTTTTTCAACTTACTGCACCACCATACAGAGTGAACACATATCCAGATATAGATTTACCATCATCTAGATCAGATTGGAAATTAGAATCAGTATAACATTCTAGTTTTAAATCAGATCTACCATATATTAGAAAAATATCTCTAGTCCTTCTTAAGTACTTGAAAATATTTTTCACAGCTTTTTAATGATCCTCCCTGGGATCAGCCTGAAATCTGCTTACAATGCCCAAGACATAAAGCCACATCAGGCCTGGTACATAACATAGCATACATAATTAATCCTACAATCGAAGTATAAGGACTAGAACTCATTTTATATCTCTCTTCAGGTGTCTTAGGAGACATCTTCTTAGAGAGTTGTATGCCATGACTCATGGACAAGTAATCTCTTTTACTTCCCTCCATGTTGAACCTCTTCAACACAAAGTCAATGTAACTAGAATGTGATAAGCCTAGCATCCTTTTTGATTATAGATCTTTATACCTAGTATATAGGATGCCTCACCTAAGTCTTTCATGAAAAATTTTTGTGATAATCATGTCTTGACCGATTGCAACATCGGGATATCATTCTCAATGAGCAGTATGTTGTCTACATACAAGATCAAGAAGATAATAGCACTCCCACTAGTCTTCTTGTACATACAAGATTCATCCATATTTTTGATGAAGTTAAACAATTTGACTATCTCATCAAAATAGATGTTCCAGCTCCTCGATGCTTGTTTTAATCTATAAATGGATCTATTTAACTTGCATATCTGATTTGCTCTTCTACTAGAGACAAATCTCTTTGGCTGACTCATATAGATTTTTTTCTCAATATTTTCATTAAGGAAGGCAGTCTTGACATCTATTTGCCAGATCTCATAGTCATGGTATGCTGCAATAGCAAGCATTGTCCGAATAGACTTGAGCATGGTTATCGGTGAAAAGGTTTCTTCATAATCAACATTTTATTTTTGTTTGAAATCTTTTTCCATCAGCCTGGCCTTATAGGTCTCTACCTGGCCATCTACTCTAATCTTCTTTTTGAATATCCATTTGCAGCCTATTAGGGTCACACCCTCAGGTGCATCAATCAAAGTCCAAACTTGATTGGTATACATGGAGTCCATTTCAGATTTCATAGCATTGAGCCATTTGTCAGAGTCACTACTCATGATAGCTTTCGAATAGGTCATGGGATCATCATTCTCAATGATATGGGATGTATTATCATTCTCAATGATAAATCCATACCTGAGTGGTACATTATGCACTCTACTTGACCTTCAAAGAGGAGGTGTATGAAGTGGCTGTGCCTCAACAATGAGCACATCTGGTTGAGAACTATTTTGTAAATCCTGGATGGATTGTAGATTTTGAACTTTCATAAGTTCAACAGACCTCCCATTGTCTCCTCCTTGGATAAACTCTTTCTCCAAGAAAATGGCATACCTACTAACAAACACCTTTTGTTGAGTAGGATTGTAGAAGTAGTATCCTATACTCTCCTTAAGATAACCTACAAATCTATATTTTTTTGATCTAACATTCAGCTTATGTCCATCAATATTTTTCACATAAGCCGAGCAACCCCAAATCTTAAGATGCTTAAGATTGAATTTTTTTTTTCTTTTTCATATTTCATATGGAGTGCTAAAAATAGATTTAGAAGGTACTTTATTTAAGATATATGCTGCAGTCTCGAGAGTATATCTTCAAAAAGATATCAGAAGATCCATGAAACACATCATGAACCGCACCATATCTAATAAGGTGTGATTCCTCCTTTTCGTAATTTTATTTAATTTTAGAGTATAAGGAGGTGTCCATTGAGAGAATATTTTATTTTATTTTAAATAATCAAGAAACTCACTAGACAAGTATTCTTCTCCTCAATCAGATCGAAGAGCCTTAATACTTTTATCAGTTTGTTTCTCAATCATTCTTTGATACTCTTTAAATTTGTCAAAAGCTTCAGATTTGTATTTTATTAAATACACGTATCCAAATCTAGACTGATCATCAGTAAACGTGATGAAGTAAGAGTATCTACCTCTGGCTTGAGTCAGTATTGGACCACAAACATCAGTATGTACAAGGTCCAATATGTCACTTGCCCTTTCTCCATGTCCAATAAATGAAGTTTTGGTCATTTTTCTCATGAGACAAGATTCACAAGTTTCATATGATTCATAATCATAAGGATCAAAAAAATTATCTTTGTATAACTTGTTAATTCTCGACTCATTTATATGACCAAATCGACAGTGCCAGAGGTATGTAACATTCACATTCTCTCTCTTTCTTTTTTTCATATTATCAATATGAAGTACTTTATCATTAAGTGAAAGAAACAAAAGATCCTTATCAACAAAAGCTCTTCCATAATATTCGTTAGAAAAATATATAGAACAACCATTGTTCTTTGCTTTTATTTTAAAATCTTGTTCCAATAATAATGGTACAAAAATAATATTTCTAACAATATTAAAGATATAATAACAGATCTTGAGTTCCAAAATTTTGTCTGAAGGCAACTTTAAAATCTTGGTTCTTACGCTTCGACCTGAATGGACTCTCCACTAGCATCGAATAGCTTGAAGTCACCTTTATTCAAACTCTTTATTTTGTGTAGATACTACAATGATTTGCGAATGTGTGAAACACAGGCGGTATCTAATACCCAAAAATCTAAAAATAAAGTACTTAATAATAAGTTAGTTTGTATCACATATAAACCTTTAGCAACATTTGCCAGTTTCATGATTGCAAGGTATTCCTTGCAATTCCTCTTCCTCCCTCCTTACCATAGTGATAACAAGTATCTTTGGCAGAAACCTTCTTCACCTTCTTCTCAGAGATGCCAGCCTTAGGGTTCATCTTTTTCTTTAGAATTCTTCTTCACCTTCTTCTTGTTGATCTTATCAATAAGAAGTACCGGAGCTTTTTCACCTTTGAAATGGCTCTCTGCTGTTTTCAACATGTTCAGCAGCTATGTAGGCTGATGTTCAGTTTGTTCATATGGTAATTTATAACAAACTAAGAAAAGAAGTCAGGAAGAGACTGCAGGATTAAATTCTAACTCAGTTCACCATCTATGACAAAGCCCAGCTGTCCCAGCCAAGTGATCAAATCAATCATCTTCAGGACATGCATTTACATAGAGGTGCCTTCAGTCATGTGGGCACAGAACAACTGCTTTGATATCTCATATCGAGCAATTCGACTTTGTTCTCCATATAACTCCTTAAGATTAAAGAGTATAGAGAGAACATCCATGTCCTCATGCTACCTCTGAAGCTCGTTACTCATAGAGGCAAGCATGATGCATTTGACGATCACACTGTCATCTTTTCATATCTTGTATATGGCCCTTTTCTCCTCAAAAATATTTTCCCCAAGTGAATCTAGTGCAGATGTATCCAGAATATAGGAGACCTTCTCCTAAGTGAGAATAATTCTCAAATTTCTTAACCAATCCACATAGTTAGGTCTGATCAATTTGTTTGCATCTAGTATGTCTTTAAGTGACAGTGAGGATGCTATATGTATAGTTAATCTACAATAAAAAGAACATAATATAAGCAGACAACTCACGATGACAAGCATAACTAGATTAGGACTTTTATCTATTTATGTCTCTCACTATTTTATTGAACTTCATAGCCCTCAAGTATGAAAATCGAAAAACATACTAATATTTCTTAGTGGGGTTGAGATCCCTATACCTCATAAACACCTTGTGGATAGCACAACAAGTATTCATAAGTTCAAGAGTAGGTAACTCTTTACCAATTGTACCTCTATAATTTTTAATATTTTTTTCTCTAACTTCTAGATCACATTTAGCGTTGTGGATAGCACAACAAACTATAGTGTTCTAGTTAAGTTGATCCTTCAATCCCATATGGTCATACTTAAATAATATTGTCCTTATGGATAGCATAACAAAGCAATACTATTCAAAATATACCATAAGTATCAAAATGCACTTGGTCAACATCATATTAATTTTTATAATAAGCCTTGTGGATAGCACAACAAGCTCACTATGATCTTAACATACTCTATTGACCAAGTTTGAAGGAAGGCTTTTGTAATGTTTATATCACTAAACAATCTAAGTCCAAAATTTAATAAGATCAAATTGGCCAGGTCAGTAGGTGGGAGGCTCCCCATAGCTTTTCTTAAACACCAACAAAGTTAGCAAGGCCAGCATACGGACCTAATTAGGAAATCACCTTTCATACTTTTTTCGACACCAATCAGTCAAAAGAATTTGACTTTTGATTTGAAAGTGAATCCTAACATTACAACTTAATATAATTTTTAAAAGGATCTTTGAACTGGTCTCGGCACATCCTAACTACGACTACATAAAATATACTTTATATATTATGCAATTCGGCATGTAATCACAAATCACAATAGCAATCATATAATTATACCAAAAATCATATAAGGATGCAATTCAAGTTATAACATATAACAAGCAAAATTAAAATAATAAAGCAACCTCTAATCATATTAGGCATGCAAAACACCCTTAACCAGGTATCGATTTAAGCATCACACTACCATGATAATATAAATTTTAAATTATCATAAATTCATAATTTTAATAACTAAAATTTAAAATCATGGTATGTATAAAGTCAAAAATATTTTTTAATTTTAAAGATTGATGCTAAAAATTAAAGCAATATTCTTGGCAATGTATGAACAAGAATAATTCTATGCCACTACTTTGCACTTGTTTGATTGAATCAGACAAGAGTGGCTCTGATACCATTGTTGAATTCTGGCTACACAGTGAAAAGTAATTTTTAAAATTTTAAAAACTAAATAAATCAATAGCTTTAACATATAAAACTATCGAGTCGAAACCCAAATCCTAGAATCACATTACTGATGTCGATCAAAACAAAACAAGCATGCAAAAGGGATAGAATTTTTACTTTTATCAAAATGATAATGTGGCACATTAATGATCTCCACAATACTCCAAAGTAGAAGCCCTCCAATGGTGATCCACACGAAAGTTGGCCAAGGTCCTTCCTAACTAGTGCACCGCCGTAGCCTTGTCTTCTCAAGAATACTACCGGCTTCGAACTCAAGAAATGATCACGTTAAAATCCAGTCACCTCCAATCTTGCCACTAGGATCATGCCAAGAAGATGCTCTTCAGATATCACACAACTTAGGATTTGATGTTTGGCTCCAACATATGAAAAAATCAAGCCTTAAGGCACACTAGCAACACTTGCTAATTCTCTCACTACCCTTCTTATAATTTTTGCCACTCAATTTTTTCTTGCCTTTTTCTTAAATTTTTTATAGAATTTTCTCTCTAATTTACATGCCACATATCTCTAATTTCAATCCAAAATCCTAGAACTTGGGCTATATGGGACATCCCATATAAACAAGGGACCAAGAGACGTGAGATAGGACCAAGGGATGCCAACCTTTGGTGCTCCACTTTCTCATGTAGTGAATAAATTCATCATGTGGGATTATGGTGCAAGAGAGCCTTCACACAGAAGGACTCTCCCTCTTCTACATGCCATAAAAATTTCACATTAAATTGGCATTAAATCATAGGAGATCAGGTTGAGAAATTAAGGCAATGCGTTAAAATAAGAGTCTTCATGAAGAAGGACTCTTCATCTTCACGTGCTAAAAAGAGTAGGGTGGCAATAATTATTTGGTGTGGCATCTAGTTGGTGCAAAGGAGTCCTTCTCCACTTGAAATTGTTTCAAGTTGGATAAGAATCCAATCAAGATGGACCCAATCCTATTAGGTCAAAGACAACTGGTCTAGGTTAGCTCAAATACTTTGATCTAAACCAATTTAGGAACTTAGATTAATACAATGTGCTAACATATCAAATTAATCTTTAAAATTTATATTAAACTCTAATTAAATTAGATCAAGACCAAATCTCAAAGTGTGTGACCTATTGGGTTCCAAATCTAGCCTGCAGTGGATGAAGACTTTCGACGTAACCTTAATCCGATCAAATTAGGTCACCCGAAGAGTCCCAATCAACTAGGACTCTTCCTAATTGATTTTAGAATTAAACTCTTTTAATTTTGATGTATCTACAAGTCTAGATTGATATCTAACAATATATCATGACTACCCAAAAGATTTAAAATTTTAGTAAAAAATTATCAAAATATCTTTCGATGGTAAGTTACCTTGTAATTCAATCCTTCAATCAAACAACATCCCAGATGAGCTATGGGTATGAAAATATGTCAAACTCAATCACTTATCTTTATGTATTTCGATCAGAAGGTGATGATTCAGTTGATGATATATTAAAAAAAAATTTCTAATTATCATCCTGCTTTGACCAAAGACTTCCAGAATCACTAACCTATGAGATTATATAGGATGTTTGCTCTCCTTATTAGGAGTGACTGATCCCTTATTGATCACTTACAACCTCCATGCATATTTCACTGCATTCAGAATATCCCATATAAGGATCAAAGAATCAAGTTAGGAAGTGAATCAAAATATGGATCCATATACATAAGGTACTGTGGTGATCTCAGGTCAAAGGATCACTTACACAACTCTCATTAGAGAATCATCAGTTGACATATAAATAAGACTCCATCTGATGTTCTCTCATAGGTCTATTCTTTGAACTCATGCTCTAATGAGCACCCATATCCTTATATTAATGCATTACATAAGTGGTTGTGAGATCACCACCCTCATTTCTGAGCATACATAAGACATGCCAGTCTTACTGGTATCATTGATCTCTGACTCAATGAACCAATGACTAGAAATATTTTAGATCATGACTATTTAGGATTTAGGTCTCACTGGCATGATTTCATCATGACCCTAAAATTATTGTCCGAACCTATGGGGATCATTATAATCTTAAAACAATAAGATGTAGCATACAATGAATCAAAAATACCTATTTCATTAATAAATTAATATCAATTATATGAGTTTGAAAAATAAATTATAAAAAATACCTTATCACATCCCGTATGCGATTGGCTTGTAGGGCATTATTTTTTCACAAGCTTCCTTACAGAGATCGTATCTTGATAGTTGAAAATTTTTTTTTCTCTCAAGATACTCTTAGAGAAGAAGAAGAAATAGGAGGATGTTGATCTCTATGCTAAAGATCGTGAGAAGAATCCTTTCTTCTCTTTTCTTCATAAAATCCATACACCAAATCTCTACACTAGAGATATAAGAGTTTTGTCCAACTTTTAGACAAAGAGAAGAGGAGAAATCCATGTCTAAACATGGACAAAAGATGAGAGAGAAAGTATCTTAACAACCAACCTTTGGTTGATTGTAATAAAGAAGAGATAAGTGCAACCTTACCTCATGCCATGGAGCAATTCACCATGCCCTCTCCCCTTATTTTTCTCCATGCACTCTCCTCTAGTTTGGGCATCTAAAATTTGATCTCTATTAGCTATCCAACATCCCACATGACCCCAATTTAAATAGGCAAATAGGAGTTAGATTTTGAGTTGAAGATAAGAGTCCAAATCTCTTAGGACTCTACCATAATTTATGCCACCCACCCTTCTTTTGTTTGTGCCTAGATATCACACGGAAGGAGTTTTTGAAAGCTTCTTACACACCAAAAACTCATGCAAAAATAAAGGGATGTGGCATCCATAAATTTGGTTGACGTGGGCTTGCTTTATGACGTATGAAAGGAGGAGTTTTAAGAACATGGGACTCTTCTTTAGGTGGATGAATTAAATCAATTAAAACTTTAACCAATCCTAATCATATTAAAATTTGATTAGATCCAAATAGATAAAAATTTAAATCTGATTTGGAGTCGAAACTATTTAGATTAGATGTCATCTAATTAGAGGAGTCCTAGTCCTTTTGGACTCTCTCTTGGTACTTGAGTCAAACTCAATCTAATCCTAATCCAATTAAGATTGGTGCACCCATGCAAATGAGAATTCCTAGTCTTAACAAAAACTTAAACATTCTTGTTTAGATACTTATCTAATTCAAAATCGAGTCAAATCCAAATCCTAATTCAATTAGGAATCATTTTTCGATGCAATTTGATTATCTCATAACCTAATTAGATTTGATCAAATCAAATTCATGTCAACTTAAATTAAATTTAATTTAATTAGACTTGATATCAGTTCAATAGCTCAATCAAATTGAGCCAATTAGCAATCCAATTGCTAAATAATTCTCCTATAACTCACTAACTTTTTAGCGAGTTACATAATTGTTGTAACTTTTGCATTGGATCAATCATCAATCAAATTGATAATCAAATCGTATTATGATTCATAATCATAATTCAACCATCTGATCAGTCAAAAGCTTTTTGTGTGTGATCCCATAGATTTTATTCTATCTGGTGTGAGATATATTGTGATCCCTATCACAATATCATTAAAACTCTTTTCAATAGGTTGGACTTATTCTAACTCTACCCACCAAGGATCATCGATCATATGATAGATTCAATTAGCTCAAATTCATGCATGATTTTTATGGAAACTCATTTTCATTAATTATAATGCTATGGCCAGAGACTTAAAGACTCAGCTTCATAAATCTCATAGGACTACTCCCTTCTGCTAGGGTCGATAGATCCCATCTAGGTATACATCCTACTCCTATAGTAGACCAACTATCACCAATATCTATTACAAGGGCTCATTGAGACCCATGTTTATGTGTAGTCAAACTCCAGCAGCCTCACTGTGAGTAGCTATAGCACCGTAGGTCAAAGGTGTTAAATATATGTCCTAAAAATCAATATGGCTGACACATTGTAATAACTCTATATTTTTATTCAAGTGTGATTTATTCTTGAATCATCCATAGAATTAGCTTTCGATATATATTCTCAAAGAGTTGAGAATTAGAGATATATATTTAATTCCTAAATACTTCCGATCATAGAATCATCATGAGGATGGTGATCGATCCAAATAGACTGATGCATAGATCGCTTCTTTCAGGATAGATAAGTCTCTTATCTACAGTGTAGAGACACTGAGCGATGAGTGTGGATAGTTTTAGAGAATAACTAGTGCTGAGCATGATCATACGAGAGATCACTTAGATTTTTACTCGATCGTCAGTAATCATCTCGATGCCTTAGTTATATGACTGACCTTTTGACCTGAGATGGCACTGCTATTCGTAGTGAGACTACTGAAGTTTAATTGATACATAAACATAGATCTCAATGAGCCCTTGTAGTAGATATTGACGATAGTTGATCTATTGTAAGAGTAGGGTGTGCATCAAGATGGAATCTATCAACCTTGGTAGAAAGGAGTAGTCCTATGAGATTTGAGAAGTTAAGTCCAAGAATCTACGATCACAGTAGTATGATTGATGGAAAAAAAAATTTATTGAAGTCACAACTGGACTTGAGCTAATCGAATCTATCATATGACTGTTGTTGAGATTTGACGATTTATCTATGACCTGCCATCAAGTCGGGACTCATGATAGAGGGACTGAATCACATATTAACTACACCTAGAGGTTCATTTTAGTTCTACTAGATTACCATTACATTTTGCTAGGTGTCACTGGTAGATTGTGAGAGCTCACTAGGATTGTTCTGGATCGACAATCCTTGATGAGTTGGAGTGAAATTATTTTGACCCATTGAAAAGAGTTTCAATGTTACTTTGATAGAGATCATTGTATATCTTACTACTAGATAAAATTGAACCTATGAGGTCATACAACAAAAAGATTAATCTTGAAATTAGCTATTGAGCTTATGAAGTGTCAATTAGGTTTAGAAAAATCCAATTGGATTCAAGGTAACCTTGCTAGCACATGGTTAGACCCAATTTCTCTTTTCGTTTGAATTTTTTATTTGATAAGATAATTCAAACTTAATTATCTACTAATTACCTACATAAATTAGATTCATGAGACTCCAATTTTTGGGTGTCTAAGGTTTTGGATCAATTAAATTTAGGTTGCAAGTCTCTAATTAATTTTTTTGATAGTTTATCTTGGGTGCCACCTTGATTTGATCAAGTTGGACGTGTCCTATGATTAGAGGGCCTTTTGATCTTATATAGGGTATCCCTTGGATGTGTTTTGAGATGTAAAATAATGGGTGTAAGGGCTCCAATTGTTGGTGCCTAAATGGTCTCCTAAAGTAAGTTGGATAACTTAAGTTATTAGAAAACCCAATACAAGTAGGACTTGTATTATGAGATTGAATAGGATTCAATCCTCATACCTATTTAAAAGGACCTCCTCTAAGATTCCTAGAGCATCCAACCAGCAGCCCCACACCACCTTTGGAGATTCCCACGCCCTCTCTTCCTCTCCATTTCTCTTCTCTCCTTGGCATCCCATATGCCCCACATCCTTGGGCATCCCAATTCTTCTCCATGCCAAAGGTGTTGGATGTCCCAATTGGTGCTGGTTCCTAACATCTAGCAATAGCACAAAGTAAAAAAAAAGGTGAGAGAAGAGGAGAAGAAGAAGATCAAGGAAAGAGATCAAGTACTGATCGCGATTCAGACTTCATTTAGATTTAGCAGGCTGAATTTTCTTAGAAAAAAAAATTTAATTTCTAGAGGGCTATTCCAAGTTGATCATGAGTGGATACCCATAGAGACTGAATATTTGTACAGCTTGAAAAGAAATTTTTCTCTTTCAGATCCAGATTTGAAGAAAGAGATTGCGAAACAGGTATGTAAATTGATCACAATCTGAATTTCAGCATATGTCATTTCAGCACATGAACTAAATCTTTATAATTTTTTATTTTTATGCATGCAAAATTTAGATTAAAAATAATTTAGTCTTGTATTTCACTGTAGTATTTAGAAAATAAAGTTTTAAAATACATATGCATGTGTCAAACCTCGAATTCCATCAGTGATATTACAGCCACGGGTTTCATATTGCTGAAATTGACATACATGTTTTGAAAAAGATTTTAAAATTTGATTTTTCCTTGATATATGAGATGTATAGATAAATCTTTAAATTTAAAATTTAATTTTAGATTTGATTTTATAATATATATTTGATATGTGAAAACATACATAGATCTGAATTTTGATCTAGAAAAGATTCTAATTCATGTTTATATGATACATACATGCATGTATGAAATCTAAAATTTTATATAATCCAAATTTTGTTTCATATATGTGTTATATGATTATATATTTAGATCATAAATTTACTTTTAATATGATCTATGATTAATATATGAGATATATGATATCATATAGTAGTTTTGAATTTTATTTAGATCTGAATTTTACATGCATTATATGATATATATTTGTATGTTAAATTTGAAAATTATTTTCATGATTTAAAACTTACTTTCATGCAAAGAATTTTAATCTAAAATTTAATTTTAAAATCTAAAATTTATGTTTGTGCATGAGCATTTTGGTTATGAAAAAATCATTAATTAGGTCATGTAATAGGATTGCATCTAAGATTTTTGATTTGAGTCATATGGGTCTAATTTAATTATGTAATTGATCAAATCGAGTCAAGTATTGATTAAGATCAAATCAATTAAGTTATATGATCATGCAATTGTTCTTAATCAAATTGTTTGAGTCTCATATGTAAAATCGATTAACCTAAGGATCTAATTTGGCTCGATGATTTTTGCTCGATTCGCTAGAGTTAACCTGTTTGGACCAATTGGCCTATTGGTGTCTCAGATAAGTTAATGAGATATGATTATTTAATTAATTTCATTCGTTTACCTAGCTAATTTATTGGTGTCTAAGGAAAGCAATGGGGGCACCCCCACTGATCTCCACTTACCTGGTCAATTTGAAAGATTGGATCTTAAATTGGGTTGCTTAGCAGTTTGGTTTAGCCCATACCAATTAGATCGATCATATGATGACTAATTAGATGAGACCTAAACCTAAACTTTTTCACAAATATTAAGCCCATAGGTCTTCCACCATTGTAGATGTGCGGGTGTGCTACCGACGTTGATTATTCTCGACTGATCACAATGGTTCAGTTGTATCGCGAATACACAACCACTCTATTAGCAAAGAGTTGCCCTAGGATAAGGATGGGGTTGGGCCAAATAACTGTTAGGTGAGGGATCTAATAACGGCCTTGCACCTGCTAGTGAACGGTGGGTCGGGCTTAACTAACAAGTGTGGGTAATAACTGTTAGGTGAGCCCACATGACTTAGAGACCAAGTCGCTACAACATGCTTAGAGAAGCATCTGGGCAAAGAGTTACCTACGTATTGGTATGCATGTTATCAATAACTGTTAGGTGAGGTGTATGTCATCGGTGGGATCGTAGCACCCACTAGGAATCCTTTGTCGCGTTAGGATTTTCATTTCCTTTTTGAAAAGTGGAGAGATCTGATAAATTAGTGAGAGTCATTGTTTGTATCTTAAAGTCTCTAGAAGCAAATATAACCATTAAGTACAAAAGTCTAATTTGAATCTCTACTCTCACAGTTAAACAATATCAGCCTCAAACCTTCTAGCCCGCATCCTTGAAACTAATCATTTGATCGATACCAATTATAAAGACTGACTCAGAAACCTCAGGATTATCCTGATCTCAAAAAAACTAGATCATGTACTCGACCATGAATCCATAGTGTTACCAAACCATCCTACTGTTGAGCAAAGGATTGCTTTTGAAAAGTGGACGGATGAAGATAGTCAGGTTAAGTGTTATATGCTGGCGTCCATGTCAAACGAGTTGCAAAGCTAGCATGAGCATATGCCTATTGCTAGAGCTATGATCACTCACCTACAAGAGTTGTATGGTGAGCAAAGCCACACAATGCACTTCAAAGTATCCAAAAGATTCTTCAATCTGAAGATGCGCGAAGGACGGTCAGTCCATGAGCACTGTATGACAGTGATCAAGGACATTGAGGAGCTTGGGAAGCTCGAGCTTGAAATACAAAAGAAATTGTAGATGTTTCTGATCCTTCAATCCCTTACGATTCATATAGTTAATTTATTATAAATTTTTAAATGAACAAGCTCGATTACATTATACCCGAATTGGTCAACATGTTGGTCACTACAGAGGGAACCTTGAAGAGTTCAAGGGGCACTGTTCTTGCTATGGAGTGAACTTCTTCTCAGAAAAAGTCTACTAGAAAGAAGAAAAACAAATCCACTAAGAAGCAGAAGGAAGAGAACAAGCCAAAAAAGGAAGTTCTTAAGAAGGTCGAAGTAAAGAAAAAATATTTCCACTATTATGCTGAAGACCATTAGAGGAGAAACTGTTCAAAATATCTGGAGAGCTTAAAGACCAAAAAGAGTGATAAACTTTCTGAAGGTATGCTTGTAATTGAATCTAACCTTATGGTTTCTTCTACTTCTAGTTAGGTATTAGACTTTGGCTCTAGTGCCATATATGTACCTCAATGCAAGATCTGATAGAAAGTAGGAGGTTGAGGGAAGGTGATATGATCCTACGGGTCAGCAATGAAGCAAAAATTATTGCAGAGGTCGTTGGCACTTACCCTCTTCGATTGCTATTTGATGTTAGATTAGATTTAAAAGACTGTTATTATATTCCTATAGCTAGTTAGAATTTTATTTCTGTATCTGTGCTAGCACAGGAAGATTTTAAAATTAGTTTTAATAAAGATTTTTATTCATTTATTTATAAAATAAATTGGTTGGACGAGATCTTTTAATTGATGGTCCTTATCACTTGTATGTTGATACAAATGTGAACTTAAATGAGTAAATAGTGAGTGCCGTAGGCCAAAAGAGATCCAGAAATAAAATTAACCAGAAGTACTTATGGCACCATATACTAGGCCATATTAGAGAAGACAGGATAAATAGACTGAAAAAGAATGGGATCCTTGGCTCTCTTAACCCAGAGTCATATCCTGCTTACGAATCTTGCCTTCGAGAAAAGATGGCCATGTTACCCTTTGTAGGATATGGGGAAAGGATCACTGAGTAACTTGCCCTGGTACACACTGATATATGTGGGCCATTTGATATGCTGGTCAGGAGTGGTTATATCTATTTTATTATCTTTATCGATGATTTGTCTAAGTACGGATATGTGTATCTGATGAAACATAAATCTGAGACCTTTGAAAGGTTCAAAGAATTCAGACATGAAGTAAAAAAATAAATAGGTAAACCTATTAAGGTTCTTTGATCTGATCGAGGAGGTAAATATCTTAGTCAAAATTTTTTGAGATATCTTAAGGACAACGGCATAGTCTCTCAATAAATGCCTCCTAGAACACCTCAGCTCAATGGGGTATTTGAAAGAAAGAACAGGACCCTATTGGATATGGTTAGATCCATGATGAGCTTCACTAATCTACCCTTATATCTTTGGAGATGTGCCTTGTTAACCACCATTTACTTATTGAATAGGGTTCCATCAAAGTCTGTTCCTACCACACCGTATGAGATATGGTTTGATAAGAAGCTGAGTCTGGGTTATCTTAAGACTTGAGAATGTCTGGCCTATGTCAAGAGATAGATGGTAGATAAATTAGAGGATAGATCTATTATAGCTTATTTTATAGGGTATTCTAAAGAATCCATGGGATACTACTTCTACTTTCCACAAGACCACAATGTGATTGTGAGTCGAAATACCATATTCTTAGAAAAACAGTTTATCCAGGATAGTGGCAGTAAGAGATTAGTTGAGCTCGAAAAGAAAGTCTTTAAAGAGCATAGAGCTATAGATCCTCAGGAACCTATTATCCATAAGCCAGTAGTAGACGTTCCTTAATCACCTTATAGATCTAGTAGAATCTCCCAACTTCTTGAAAGGTATATGGGTATGCTCACGAAAGAAGTAAAGGAGATGTTCGTTATGAAAGATAAGGGTCATGATGATCCTAATACCTTTGATGAGGTGATGTCTGACATCAATTTTGAGAAATGGTTAGATGCTATAAAGTCAGAAATTGACTCGATGCACTCGAACCAAGTTTAGATCTTAGTGGATCCATTTGAGAGTATTGTACCTTTGGATATAAATGGATCTACAAAAGGAAGATAGATGCTGATGGTAAGGTAGAGACCTATAAAGCTAGGCTTGTGGCTAAAGGTTATAGTCAGTGTGAGGGCACTGACTATCAGAAAATTTTTTCATCCGTAGCCATGATGAAATCTTTCCGCACTCTACTTGCTATTGCAGCTTACTATAATTATAAAATCTGATAAATAGATATGAAAATTACTTTTCTGAATAGATATCTTGAGGAAGATATTTATATGGAGCAGCCTATGGGTTTCACGTCTAGTGATGTGATCACAGAGTCTGCAAGCTGCAAAGATCTATATACGGATTAAAGCAAGCTTCTCGGAGTTGGAATCATCATTTTAATGAGGCAATCAAATTGTTTGATTTCATCAAAAATGAAAAAAAATCATGTGTATATAAAAGTGTTAGTGGGAGTGCCATAACATTTCTCGTATTGTACGTGGATGATATTCTTTTTATTAGGAATGATATTCCCATGCTGACCACGGTCAAAAGATGGTTGTCCAAGAAATTCTTTATGAAAGACCTAGGAGAAGCATCCTATATTCATGGAATAATGGTCTATAGGGATAGATCTAAATGGATGCTAGGCCTGTCACAAAAGCTGTACATAGAGAACGTGCTGAAGAGATTCAGTATGAAAAACTCCACAAGAGGACTTTTACCTCTTAGGCATAGTATTAATCTTTTCAAGATGATGTGTCCGACCACATCTGAGGAAGTTCAATGCATGAGTAGAATTTCTTATGCCTTAGTCATAGGGAGCCTCATATACGTCATGCTATATACTCGACTTGATATTGCCCTTGCTATGAATATCATGAGTAGGTATCAGTCGAATCTAAATGAGGAGCACTGGATAGCTATGAAGAACATCCTTAAGTACTTAAGAAGGACTAAGGATTTATTTTTAATCTTTGGAGGAGATTCTGAGTTACGAGTTGAGGGGTATACTGACTCAGACTTCATGTCTGATGCTGATGATAGAATATCTACATCAGGATGTATTCTTATTTGATATACTGAAAGGGTTCTGAGTAATCGATCAATGGAAGCTGACTATGTTGTAGATGTGTAGGATAAATTTTGATTCTAATTAATGTTAGTTGTAGAACTGGATGTCATGCCATGACACAGTACTGCAAAGACAATAGCACCATAGCCCTTGCTAAGGAGCTAAGGTCTCACCAGAAGTCCAAGCATATAGAGTAGCAGTATACACGACTACCTCAAAAAGAAATATATCGAGGTGCGAAAAGTAGACTCCACGGACAACGTGGTAGACCCACTGACTAAGCAGTTGAGCCAACCAAAAATAGAAGTCCACTATAAGAAGATGGGACTTAGATTTGTGGCCAATTGACTTTAGTCCAAGTGAGAGATTGTTAGATGTATGTCCTAAAAGTCAATATGACTGACACATTATAATAACTCTAGGATATAATTTTATACTTAATATATTGATTTGATCAATAAAAGGATAAATTTATTTTTATTCAAGTGTGAAGTGTCCTTGAATCATCCATGGAATTAGCTTTTGATATATATTCTCAAAGAGTTGAGAATTAGAAACATATATTTAATTCCTAAATACTCTCGATCATAGGATCATCATGAGGATGGTGATCGATCCAGATAAATTGGCACATAGTGTAAAGACACTGGATGATGAGTGTGAATAGTTGTTAGAGAATAACTAGTACTGAGCATGACCATACGAGAGATTACTTAGATTTTTACTCGATCATCAGTGATCATCTCGATGCTGTAGTTGTGTGACTGATCTTTTGATCTGAGATGGCACTGCAGTTCGCAGTAAGACTATTGGAGTTTGATTGACACATAAACATGGGTCTTAATGAGTCCTTGTAGTCGATATTAACAACAATTGGTCCACTGTAGCAATAGGATGTGCATCAAGATGGGATCTGTCAACTTTGGTAGAAAGAAGTAGCCCTATGGGATTTGAGAAGCGAAGTCTGAGAATCTGTAGCCACTGTAATATGATTGATGAAAATTTTTTTTTATAGAAATCATAATTGAACTTGAGCTATTTGAATCTATCATATGACTGATGTTGAGGTTTGATGATTTATCCATGACCTGCCATCAAGTCGGGACTCATGATAGAGGGACTGAATCATATGTTAACTACACTTAGAGGTTCATTTAAGTTCTATTGAATTATCACTACATACAACTAGGTGTCACTAGTGGATTGTGAGAGCTCACTAGGATTGTTCTGGATCGACAATCCTTGATGAGTTAGAATGAAATTATTCTGATCCATTGAAAAGAGTTTCAATGATACTTTGATAGAAATCATTGTATATCTCACTATCAGATAGAATTAAATCTATGGGGTCATACAACAAAGGGATTAGGTCTGAAATTAGCAATTGAGCTTATGAAGTGTCAATTGGATTTAGAAAAATCCGTTTGGGTTCAAAAAAACCTTGCTAGCATATGATTAGACCCAATTTCTCTTTTTGTTTGGATTTTTTATTTGATAAGATAATTTAAACTTAATTATCTATCAATTATCTATATGAATTAAATTTATGAGACTCTAATTGTTGGGTGTCTAAGATTTTGGATCAATTAAATTTAGAGTGCAAGTCCCTAATTAATTTCTTTGATAGTTTATCTTGGGTGCCACCTTGATTTGATCAAGTTGGGCATGTCCTATGATTAGAGGGCCTTTTGATCTTATATGGAGCATCTCTTGGGTGTATTTTTGGGTGTGAAATAATGGGTGTAAGGGTTCCAATTGTTGGTGCCTAAAGGGTCTCCTAAAGTATGTTGGATAATTTAAATTATTAAAAAATTCAATGCAAGTAGGACTTGTATTATGAGATTGAATAGGATTCAATCCTCATATTTATTTAAAGAGACCTCCCCTAAAATCCCTAGAGCATCCAACCAGTAGCCCCATGCCACCTTTGGAGATCCCCATGCCCTCTCTTCCTCTTCCTTTCTCTTCTCTCCTTGGCATCCCACACGCCCCACATCCTTAGGCGTCCCAATTTTTCTCCATGCCAAGGGTGTTGGACGTCCCAATTGGTACTAGTTTCTAGCATCTAGCACCAGTGCAAAGCAAGGAGAAAGGTTAGAGAAGAGGAGAAGAAGAAGATCAAGAAAAGAGATCAAGTACTGATCGCGATCCAAGCTTCGTTCAGATTCAACAGGCTGAATTTTCTTAGAGAAAAAAATTTAATTTCTTGAGGGCTGTTCCAGACTGATCTCGAGTGGATATCCATAGAGGTCGGATATTTGGGTGGCTAGAAGAAAATTTTTTCTCTTTTAGATTCAGATTTGAAGAAAGGAATTGCGAAATAGGTATGTGAATTGATCACAATCTGAATTTCAGCATATGTCAATTTCAACACATGAATTAGATCCTTATGATTTTATATTTGTATGCATGCATAATTCAGATTAAAAATATTTTAATCTTATATTTTATCACGGTATTTAGAAAATAAAATTTTGAAACACATATACATACCCCAAACCTCAAATTCTAATAAAAAGATCAGTCATACAACTGCAGCATCGAGAAAATCACTAACGAGTGAGCAGACATCCATGTGACTTCTCGTATTAGCACACTCAGTGCTAGTTATTCTTTAACATCCATCTGCACTCTTGCTTTAGTGTCACTACACTATAGGCTCGAGATCCATCTGTCCAAAGAAAGAGATCCGTGCACTGGTCTATCTAGATCATTCACCATCTCCATGATGATTCTATGATCAGGAGCAATTTAGCAATTTAAGAATTAATCATCAATAACATATGTCTCAAATTCTTAACTCTTTGAGAATATATATCATCATCTTATTAATCTCTTGGATGATTCATGGACACATAAAGCATGAATGATAATATAGATGCCCATAAAGTATAAAAATATATCCTAAAAATATAATATGTGTCAGTCAAGATTGGCTTCTAAAGCATAAATCCAACATATCTTTATTTCCTTATACTTTATTATGCTTTAATTCATAATTTTTTTAAAATAATAATACTATTAGGAGCTACCTTCTTCCTTCATGTTCTTATCATGCTTTGGATTGGAGAATAATCATATATTTTGATAAGTAATTGATGTACTGTCTAAATAGTTTTTGAAATATTAAAGAGTTACATATTAATTGAATCTAATAAAAAAAATTAAGTTAGAACTAAATTAATTTTTGGATAAATCTAACCCTCCCAGTTAATATCAAAGAAGAATCTATTTCTTTGGTGTGTATGGGTGTAATATATTGACAAATGCAAGTCTATTTTCCCATTCAAAAAAAAGGAGGCTCTAAGCATTTTTTACCTAGTAACCGAGCCTTTTTGCCTAAGCAAGCATTTAGTGCTCATGTCAAACAATGAGAAATGTGAAGAAGCCTGCTATACAGGTAGTCTTAATTTAAAGCCTATTTGATTTGTGCTAGTAAGCTCGAGGGATATTCTGCAACTAATACCCTAAAGCCAACTGGTTTGAAAATCATTGGTTGAAATCTTGCTGTAAGGGTCAAATAGAAAACTTAAGGGATTAAGACATTACACTGACTGTATAAATAAAAAATAATAAAATAAAATAAAATTAGAGAAATGGACTTGTATGAAGCCAATATCTCAGTACATCTCAGAATTAGATGATTTAGAAATAAAAATAGAAAGTTGGTAAAAGAGATATTTTTGAAAAATGATGGGTTCTTTACTTTATCACTTTACTAGACGATATTAATATCCCAATGACATATTTCACTAACTCTTTGACAGGATATCCTTTGCTTTCAAAATATCTGAAATAACCTAAGTTCTTCTGTTCATAGTTCTTCTTCATGGGCGATCATCACAAGCGGCACCCCTACACATCATAAGAGAATCCATTGATAGGATAAGTGAGGGGCTTTAAACCCTACTTCCTCTTATGATTGGACAACCATGGTATGCACCCAATCCAAGTACTAGGCTATTAGGAATTTAATCTAACATATTAAAATATATAATCTATTAAATTTCAGATCAGATTATCTTTCATATATCAGATATATGAACAATAAATTAGATCATATGAATATAGTTTCAGATCTAAAATTTATTTAAAACATATTAGATCGACGTGGCTCTGATATCACTACTAGTTTGCAGGATGATTCGCATGCAAGATTATTCTAGTTATGTTAACTACAGCAGAAGCAAAACATAAAAATCTAAACTCTTAAGTATAGTTACCGTATGATTCAATCTTTCTATCGTGAATCCTAACTCGATGAAGGTCATAGAGAACTCATCAAACTCCATCGTCAGTCAAATATCAAATTGGCTCAACTCGAGTTCATATGTGAATTGAAGGAACCAGATCTAGGGTTTCAGGATTAGATCTTGAAATTTTTTCAAGATCAGACAGCGAAAGACTAAAATAAATCAAAATTTATCTTATAAAATTAGAAAATTTCTAGATCTAAGATCCTATTACATGATTATTACATGACATTAAATTAGAAATTAAAATATAAAGAGCAAGAACTACATGTTGATCATATCAACATGTTTCTATATTACATCTAATGTATGTAAAATATAATAGATCAGATCTATTACCTTGCAAGTTAGACGTTCTAACTTTGCTGATCTGAGCTTGAGGATGATGTTATAAGCCGCACATGCATCCAGCCTTTAGGAGTCATCCGCACGAGCCCACGAATCATGATCAGAAGTCCTGATCTAGAAAATCAACACAGTATGATAGTACTGCGCTGATCCTTCTTCGATGGTGGATCAAATACCTCCTTCTTCTTGATTTGGACTCTTCCAAAGATGAAAAGTAGGAGAAGGAGTTTTAGATTTGATACACTCTTAGAAAACTCAAGATGGAGGAAGGGAAGAGGTGAACACAGCAACCCTAGAAGAAGACCCTCTTCTTCTTCTCTTTGCTCTCACCTAGACACCTAGTCTTGTGTCTATTGTATCTCCACACCCCAACCTTCTTTCTCCCTAATTTTTGCACATCCCAAAGGTCTCTCTTTTCTATATTTTTTACAAAAATTTTATGAATAAATTTATTTTAAATAGAGAGATATGATAGAGTCTTTGTCTAGATCAAATACCTAGTCAAGGATTATCCAAACATGGCAAGACAAGGGGCACCCAACTCTTGGGTGCCCCCTCTTTCTTTTTGTATGTGGACTATTAGAAAAGGGTACATATTATATGCCATAAAAGCCATAAAAATCTCAAAAAAAATTTGAATAAAATCAGTGCCATAAGGAAAGAGTTTTGGTTTCCTAAAACTCTATCTCATAGAATTTGAAATCCAAACTAATTCCTACTTTGACTTGATCCACAACCACTTTTCATGTAAGAGAGAAAGAGAAAAAAGTTTTGGGCATGTGTGAAGACCTGGGAGAGAAGTTTTGTCACACAAAATAAGAGAGAGTGGGCGTGGGATAAGAGAGAGTAGGCATGGGGGCTCAATTGGCGCAAGGTGGAATCCTAGTCTTACTAGGATTCAATCTATGTCTTGTTCCAATCTGGTTTCTCAAACCAAATCAAATCAAAATCAAATCAACCCAATTAAAATAGGTTTTAATCTAATTAAAAACTTAATTTAATCAAATTAAATTAGATTTAAATCTAATTTAATTTTCTAATCAAATTAGAAATTAGGTTGACCCAAGTCCTAATTGAATTAGGACTAGTTTTTCCTTGTACTTGGCTTATCCAATAAACCAATTGAACTTGATCCAATCAAGCCCAAACTAAATTTAATTAAATTATATTTAATTAGATTTAATCTCAATCCATTGGATTAATCAAATTAAGTCAATTAGCAATCAAATTGCTAATTGATCCTCCTATAACACTTGCACTAGGTTAAATGTCAATCGTATTGATCGTTTAACCCTAGAATAATTTTTAATCATTGATCAACCATCTGATCGAATCATGAACTCTAATTTATGTGACCTCATAGGTTCGAACCTAAACTAGTAGTACAAAAATAAATTTTTATACCAATCGAAGTGAACATTTAGCAATGGTACCTGACGATCGGATAGGTCGAATGTGTAGAAAACATCCTTAGAACCCATGTGGATATAGTTTCCATATAATTCATTCCCTTGATCAAAATGCTCATAGGACACCTCAGAGTTCAACTGTGAACTCTGATCAGGTTGTCCACATTATATTTCAAAATATCAAATTCATCTAATGGATTATCCTGGCCAAGGTTTTGCTAAATTGAAATACAGCAACTCATTCTTCTCCAACTCTTGGAGTGGTCAATCCTATCTCGATCACACTCTGACTTCACAAGTACTTGACTATGTCTAGAAGCCTTCCATCACTAAATTAAAAATTCAGTTAGTCTAGTACCAAAGCACAGTGAGTTGCTTGCAAGTCACTGAGGCGATCTCAGGTCTATGGGACACTTATACCTATATCCCATCAGAGACATTCTCGACAGTAAAATGCTCTGAAGTTGGTCACATTCAATGACGATGTACCCTTACATCTCACCTGTATGCCATACCAGTATCTCTACACTCCTTGGTTAAGAGAACAACCAACCCATATGGCCTACAGCGACTTATGCTCGATAGAAGCTGTTATCTTTATTAACAGCCTATCATTTGGTCGTGAATAGTTTTAAGGACTAATCGATAAATCCTCTCTTTATCGAACCTAAATAGTCCTAAGGACTTCATCACAACAATGGAGTTCATTAGAAGATGAAAATGTGTGATGAAAATACCAAAAATATATTTTATTTATTAAGAAATCAATTACAATACAAGGTTACTCAACCGTCAACAGCTTGACGATTGGCTTTTGGGACATATTTTCCAATAACTCCTACTTGTCCTAAAGTCACTCGGCATAGTATCTAATACTCATCTTCGACTTGTGGTTGTCGAACTCCTTTATTGCCAGGGCTTTAGTGAAGGGGTCAGCCAGGTTCTCCTTTCTATCAATCTTCTGAAGGTCGACGTCACCTTGATCCACGATCTTTCAGACCAGATGGAAGCGACACAAAATATGCTTCGTCCGCTAGTGCGCTTTGGGTTCCTTTGCCTGAGCTATGGCACCAGTGCTATCACAGTAGAGCAGGATCGGACCATCGAGTGAGGGTGCTACTTCGAGCTCGATGATGAATTTTCTCAGCCACACAGCTTTCTTCACAGCATCCGATGCTGTGATGTACTCCACCTCACAAACAGAGTCTGCCATAGTATGCTGTTTGAAACTCTTCTAGTAGATGGCTCCACCATTCAGAGTAAAGATATAACCTGACATGCTTCTGTTGTCATCATGCTCAAATTGAAAGCTGGAGTTTGTGAACCCCACAAGTTTCAGATCTGACTCGCCATAAACCAACCATTGATCCTTAGTATTTCTCAAATACTTAAGGATGGCTTTAACCACTTTCCAGTGATTTTTTCTAGGATTAGATTGGTATCTACTCACTACTCCTAGTGAGTATGCCACATCTAGCTTTGTACATGCCATGGCGTACATGATAGATCCCACGATCGAAGCATATGGGACTCTACTCATACGCTCTCTCTCTTCAGGAGTTGTTGGACAATCCTTCTTAGAGAGAAAAAATTCATGGCCTGTCGATAGATAGCCCTTCTTAGAATTCTCTATGCTGAACCTTTTCAGCATAGTGTCTATGTACGTGGACTGAGATAATCCAAGCATCCTTTTAGATCTATCCCTGTAGATCTTCATCCCTAGGATGTAGGATGTTTCATCCAAGTCCTTCATGGAAAACTATGATGACAACCAAACATTTATTTTCTGTAGTGCGGGGATGTCATTTTCGATTAAGAGAATATCATCCACATACAAGACAAGAAATATCATAATTGGACTATTTGTCCATTTATAGATACAGGGCTCTTCTCCATTTTTAATGAAGCCATACATTTTGATCACCTTATCAAAATATATGTTCCAACTTCGAGAAGCTTGGTTCAATCCATAAATAGATCTCTGAAGCTTGCACACCTTGGACTCATCTATGGATGTAAATCCCTCAGGTTGTATCATATACACCTCTTCAGTCAGCTCTTCATTTAGAAAAGCTGTCTTTACATCCATCTGTCAGATCTCATAATCCAGATGGGTAGCTATGGCAAGCATTATCCGAATGGATTTGAGCTTTGCCACAGGAGAGAATGTCTCATCATAGTCAATACCATAACGTTGACGATACCCCTTGGCAACCAGACAGACTTTATAGGTCTCCACCTTTCCGTCTATGCCCCTCTTTCTTTTGAAGACCCATTTACACCCAATGGATTTAACCCCTTTAGGTGGGTCAACCAATGTCCATACATTGTTGATCTTCATGGACTTCATTTCGGATTTCATGGCTTCAAGCCATTTCTCAGAATTAGGTCTCTGTATTGCATCCATATAGGTGATCGGATCCTCATTGTTCTCATCAAGTTTGATGGGATCACCATCTCGGACTAAAAAATTATAGTATCTGTCCGACTAATGTGGTACTCTATCGGATCGTCTTAATGGTGCGGGTATATTGGGCTCTGAATCTGATCTAATCAAATCTGACTCAGGTTCAGCTATTGGTATCGGTCCTTCTACCTGTTGAACTTCATCAAGTTCAATCTTAGAGGCAACGGTTCCTTCACCACTAAACTCTTTTTCTAAAAAAGTTATCTTAAGGCTGACGAACATCTTTTGTTCATCAGTATGGTAGAAAAATATCCTTTGGTCTCTTTGGGGTACCCTATGAATGTGCATTTGTCAGACCTAGGTCCGAGTTTATCTGTAACTAACCGTTTGACATAGGTCGGGCACCCCTAGACCCTAAGATATGAAAGTGCTGGCTCACGCCCTATCCATATCTCATATGGAGTCTTAATTACAGACTTACTTGGAAACTTATTTAACAGATAACAGACCGATTCGAGTGCATATCCCCAGAAAGATATCGGCAAGCTGGCAAAATCCATCATGAATCAGATCATGTCTAACAGAATTCGATTTCTTCTTTCAGATGCGCCATTATGCTGTGGTGTTCCTGGAGGAGTCTATTGAGAGAGAATCCCATTCTCTCCTAGATATATGAGAAACTCACCAAAAAGGTATTCCCCTTCTTGGTTAGATCGAAGAGTTTTAATACTCTTCTCAGTTTATTTTTCTACTTCACTTCGGAATCGTTTGAATATTTCAAATGAATCCGACTTATGTTTCATCAGATAGACATATCCATATTTGGATAGATCATCAGTGAAAGTGATGAAGTAAAAATATCCACCTCTAGTACTTGTGCTTATGGGCCCACATACATCAGTATGTACTAGGCTCAAGAGCTCAGTAGCTCTCTCACCTTTTCCAGTAAAAGGTGACTTGGTCATTTTATCAAGAAGATAGGACTCACAGGTTGGAAGTGATTTACAATCACTGACTTCGAGGATTTCTTCTTGAGTCAACCTGTTTATCCTGTTCTTGATTTATGAACTAGCCTACAGTGCCATAAGTAGATATCTGATACACTATCTAATCTAGGGTGCTTGCCAATAGAATAGACTACGTTAACAGGTTGTGATAATATATACACACCATTATTCAAATGTCTACAAAATATAATAACACCATTCATAATGATTTTACAAACTTGTTTCTTTATTGAAATTTCACAATTATTTTTGGTCAGAAGGCCTACAGAAATGACATTTAAAAAAAAAACTGGGACAGAAATGACAATCATTAAGAACAACGTTATGGGATTCAAATACAAGTTTCAAGATTCCTAATGCTAGAACTGAAACTGATCTTCCATCTCTAACGTTCAAGAATCTCTCACCTTGCTCGAATCTCCTACTGACCTGCAACCCCTGCAACGAATTGCAAATATGGTAAAGGCTACCAGTATCCAATACCTAGTCAGTTATATCATAAATAGAGAAATTACAAGGAGTTATCATATAAATATCTTGTCCAGCAACAGCTTGCTTCTTTCTCTACCTGTTTGGATCCAGGGAGGCAATGTACTGAGGACAGTTCCTCTTTCAGTACCCCCGCTTCTTGCAAAAGAAGCATTCAGCTTGACTCTTATCATGTTTGATCTTTCTGGTCTGGTCCTGCACTGATGTTCCAGCCTGAACTTGCACTTTTCTTCACTTTCTTCTTCTTGTTCTTCTTCCCTTTCTCAAAGGGTCGAGAACCAAAAGATGAACCTCCCACTAAGTTCACCAACTCCTTGTGGAGTTGGTGATCCTTTTCAAAGTTCTGAAGCAACCACAGTAATCCATGGTAGTTTACTTCAGGCTTTGACATTCTATAATGAGTGAGAAATGGGAGATAAGACTTGGGCAGCGAGTTCAGTATTGCATCTTTCCTAAGCTGCTCATGCAAGGGAAAGCCGAGCTTGCTCAAACACTCCATCAGCTCGATCACGTACAATACATGATCAGTGACAGAGGCACCATCCCGTATTTTGACATTGAAGATGGCACAACTAGTTTTGTGCCTCTCCACATCATCGGGTGTGCCAAAGGCATCCTCCAATACTTAAAGCATGTCCTTTGACTGAGCCGTCTCAAATCTGCGATTGAACTCATTGCTTATGGCAGCTAGCATGATGCAGCGCATCGTGATCTGATCACTGAGCCACTTCTGATAAGTGTCTCTGACTGTTCCACGTGCATTGGCTGCTGGCTCCTCAGGTGCAGGGTCCGTTATCATATATAGGATCCGTTCATGCTCCAGGACAATCTTCAACTTTCAGTACCAGCTATCGAAGTTGGGTCCCACCAACTTATCATTGTCTAACAATGATCAGAGCGATAGGAAAGTGGTCATATCTCTACAAAAAAAATCATAACCTAATTAGTAATTGATTCATTAAACCTAAAGATTTGGACTTTAATCAAAAAGTTTCTTTCACTATTTTATTCGAATTGATAGCCTCTACCTCCAATTCGAGGAATTACCCTAATTCCTTAGTGGGTACTAGAATCCACTTAGACTGCACATAAGCCCAACTTTGGTTGGCCAACCCATGTACATCTAAGGGTAGGTTCATAACCAATTGTTTCTCTAAATAATTTTTAGTAATTTTATTTTTGCCCCAGCCCCTAATCAGTAGGCTTTGGCCTCCACTGAAAAGGTCAGGTTAGGTCCAACCATTAACATGACCATACTTGGCCCATCTAGCCAATGAATGTTAGGCCCAACTTTGGTTGGCTAACCTAACCACCATTTAGAAAGATACAGTCAAGAAATCATATTATGAATGACAATTCCATTAGCCGATAAGCACCAGGCCTTTGGGCCTCCAATGATTATCCAATTGATGGACCCATTATCATCCACTTAATGGGAGGCTATGATCTAGTTATTACCATAACTATTTTATTTTAAGAATCTAATAATTTTAGAGGATTTAATTGATTTAGTGGAGGAGGTCAGATGAACCAGCTTATCATGATCCTCCCACTGACTTCACCAAGTCAGCTTAAGGGAGACCATTAAAAGGACTGGTCTAGGAGCACCTAAATCAGTCACACTGATTTACCTAGCTGACATGGGTCAGCTCGAATAGTCAAATGATCTGATCAAAATATAATTTCACCAAGAAGCCAGGTAAGTTTGATCGGTGAGAGGGTCTGCCAAATCTTGCCTTAGACACCATCAGAAATGACCAGGTAAGCAGGCTCTTAATTAAAATTCACCGGTCTGGTTTATCTTAGACACCAACTGATTTAATTAGTTTCGATTAGATCAACCTAACAGTTCGTGCTAGACCGCTTAGCCAAGAATCAAGTCTATTTAGTTCTCGTTAAAGATATGGACTTGACCAACTACAACTATTGTAATTGATCTAGAGAATCTTTGACCTAATCTAAGACAATAATTGATTAGATTTAGTCAATTCTCTAATTAAATCCATCTTTAACCTAACCTTAGGTCTAACCCAATTAATGGACCTAATTCCCACTAATCCATTAACCCAATGTGTTATGGTTTGTGTCTTAGGTTCTTCAATTCACAATCCTAGAACATAATCAAACAACTTCTTAATTCTTAATTAAGTTTTGGGCTGAAGATTAGGGTTTGACTTTTTAAAAATAATTTTCATATTTCTAAAATATTTTTACAACATGGTTCTACCAACCAAGTTGCATGTTTGATTCATAATCAAAATATAAGTGAAATAAGTATGAAACTACTTTAGATCTAATCTAAACAGGTTCATGTAATTGAAATAATTTCAACTTTAAACTGCGCAAATTTCTCAAACAAATATATGATGGTTCTTTGCACGAAAATTATTAATAAAAAGATTTTATTTTAGATTTAAACATCTTTTAAATTTAATAAATTATAAATTTAATCTAGATCACATCTAACAAATTTATGATTAAATATAGATCTACACGAACTAGGACAATCTTTGCACTATAAGGGGTAAACCTTATAGCAGGATAACCTACAGTTCGTGATTGATCTAAAAATTTTAATTTTAGATTTAACAATCAGATTATAAATTAGATCTAATCTAAGAAATAATCTAAGCATGTATAAATAATCATGTAATAAACAACCTAGGCTCTGATACCAATTGAAGGAACCAGATCTAGGATTTCAGGATTAGATCTTGAAACTTTTTCAAGATCAGGCAGTGAAAGACTAAAATAAATCAAAATTTATCTTATAAAATTAGAGAATCTCTAGATCTAAGATCTTATTATATGATTATTATATGGTATTAAATAAAAAATTAAAATATAAAGAGCAAGAACTACATGTTGATCATATCAACATGTTTCTATACTACATCTAATGTATGTAAAATATAATAGATCAGATCTATTACCTTGCAAGTTAGACATTCTAACTTCGCTGATCCAGGCTTGAGGATGATGTTGCCTAAGCAAGTATTTAGTGCTCATGTCAAACAATGAGAAATGTGAAGAAGCCTGCTATATAGGTAGTCTTAATTTGAAGCCTATTTGATTTGAGCTAGTAAGCTCGAGGGATATTCTACAACTAATGCCCTAAAGCCAACTGATTTGGAAATCATTGGTTGAAACCTTGCTGTAAGGGTCAAATAGAAAACTTAAGAGATTAAGACATTGCACTGACTATACAAATAAAAAAATAATAAAATAAAATAAAATAAAATTAGAGAAATGGACTTGTATGAAACCAATATCTCAGTACATCTCAGAATTAAATGATTTAGAAATAAAAATGGAAAGTTGGTAAAAGAGATATTTTTGAAAAATGATGGGTTCTTTACTTTATCACTTTACTAGATGATATTAATATCCCAATAACATATTTCACTAACTCTCTGACAGGATATCCTTTGCTTTCAAAATGTCTGAAATAACCTAAGATCTTCTATTCACAGTTCTTCTTCATGGGCAATCATCACAAGCGGCACCCCTACACATCATAAGAGAATCCATTGATAGGACAAGTGAGGGGCTTTAACCCCTACTTCCTCTTATGACTGGATGGCCATTGTGTGCACCCAATCCAAGTACTAGGCTATTAGAAATTTAATCTAACATATTAAAATATATAATCTGTTAAATTTCATATCAGATTATCTTTCACATATCAGATATATAGACAATAAATTAGATCATATGAACATAATTTTAGATCTAAAATTTATTTAAAACATGTTAGATTGATGTGGCTCTGATATCACTATTAGTTTGCAGGATGATTCGCATGCAAGATTATTTTAGTTATGTTAACTACAACAGAAGTAGAACATAAAAATCTAAACTCTTAAGTACTGTTACCGTATGATTCAATCTTTCTATCATGAATCCTGACTCGATGAAGGTCATAGAGAACTCATCAAACTCCATCATCAGTCAAATATCAGATTGGCTCGACTCGAGTTCATATGTGAATCCCTTAGAAACTCTTTTCTAGTATTGACACTTACTTCGGTCGAAGACTTTCTGAATCCAATCTTGTGAATCGTATAGGACTACTCCTTTTCTATCAAAATCGATAGATTCCATCTAGATGTATTCTACTCCAAACAACGAACTTGAACTTACTAAAGCCAACATACACAGCAAGGACCCAAATGGCTAGGGAGCAAGGAAACGTGCAGTCAACCTCAATAGCCTCATTGCGAATAGCCAATGCACTGTAGGTTAAAGAGCCACTCACACTACTACAGCATCTAGAAAATCACTAATGAGTGAGTAGACATCCAAGTGGCTTCTTATGTTGATCACGCTCAGTGCAAGTTGTTCTCTAACAATCACTTGCACTCTCACTCTAGTGTTCTTACATCACAGACTCGAGACTCATCTGCTCAAAAAGAAGGTGATCTATGCACCGATCTTAAATGGATTGATCACTGTCTTCCATAATGATCCTACAATCAGAAGTATTTAGAGATTAACCACTAATAATGTATGTCTCAAATTTTTAACATCTTGAGAATATACAAAATTATCTTTGTTAATTTTTAGAATAAATCATAGATACATAAATATGATTGAAAATAAAAATTATTTTTTATTAATAATAAAAATTTTATAAGTATAAAAATAGATCCTGAAATTATAAAATGTGTCAGCCAACAACTAACTTTTAGGGCACATATCTAACAAGTAACACCTCCAATTATTTTTCATAAGCCCTGCAACTCATCCTGTGAAATATTTTTTTTTCTCTTTTACTCGAGAACGAGTAAAGTTCAAGATGGAGGTCGTAATAAGTATAATAATTAGGGCATAGAAGTATTAAATCTTTTATTAATTGATCTATATTATGTAAAATTTGATACTTCTTATCCTCTTTTGCAGAAAATTGAGAGATTGAGCTAATCAAGACTCAAATTGATCTAAATTCAAAGAAAAATTCAAGAATCAAGTGGTTAAGAGCAACCAATTGAAGGGCTAATCAAATAAGAAAATAATCCAATAGCTAAGAAGCAATGCTCCCCTCAAAAATTGGGATTTATGATGCCAATTCATGAAAATTCTAGAGATTCAAAGATCCAAGAGATAGGAAGGAAGCTCTCTTGATCCAATGGTCATCAAAGGAGGCATCACATCATGAGAATCTCATGCCCTTAAGTCTTTAATGCCTCAAACTCTTCCTCCTTTTTATTTTAGCACACGCCATATCCCAATTTTCTTTCATGCCCCAACTTCCTTTCATATCCCAAACACTTCCATTTTTTCTCCTCCATGCCTAAAAAGCTAACGCCCCACTTCTTTCTTATTTCTTTATGCTCCAAATAACCAATGCCCCCTTCCCTTCTTTCCTTCATGCAACAAACACTAGCACGTCCCTTTTTTTTTCCTTCACACCTTCTCTTATTTCATGCCCCAATCCAAGTGCGCCATCTCTCTTCCAATGCTCCAATCATCACGTCCCTTGCTCTCCACAATAAATCTCCACCCTTCATTATTTATGGCTCTTACAAATCCACTTAAGAAACCCTAGCCCCGAATCCTTGTTTCCATCATTAGTTCTTAGTCCCACATTGTCTAACTAATTAAACTCGATGTCTTCTAGCACCTATAAATAAGTCCCAATGCCTCAAATTAGAAATCATTCAATCATCCAATCCCTCTCCACATCCCAAAAAGCTGCCATCCTAGCCTCTAATCCCTCTCTTTCTCCAATCTCCAATCTTTCTTGCACCTGTTCATAACTTCTACTTCAGCATCTCAACAAAGAGGATGAAGGGAGCAATGGCATGCAAGATCCCTTCCATAAGTGACTGATTTTCTTTGGAAAAGTAGATGAAAATTGTGCAATTAGATTTATTTTACTTTTTATGATCCTTTGTATTTTGATTTGATGCAAAAAAATATAAGCTTTTTTTTATTTTAAATATCTAAGTTATTTTCTTTAGATTTTCTTCTTCGAATAATCTATGCTAAATAGAGACAACCCGTGATTCAAGGATACAGTTCGTACTCTAACAAGATTGATTATTTCAAAGGATGGTAATCACTTCTTCTTGATCTATGAATTAAAATCCCAAACAAGCTATATTCTAATGGGATGAACCTTGATCCAAGGATACGACACCTGCTTAATAGGAATAGGTTATTTCAAGACCTAATCACAAAGCCTTTTGCATCTTTAAAAATACAGATCTGACTCATACGCAATTGGATTTGAAAATCTGAAGTATCTTCTTCTATTCGACTTATTTCTTACTTTAATTTAGTTACTGATTTTTAGATTCTAAAAAGCTCTTTTTATTTATTATTATTTTTTGTTTAAATACAACAAAGCCTAAGATCCCTATGGATTTAACCTGGACTCATTCTATTCTATGAAATAGAAAGTGAACTAGAATTAATTTAATCTTTAGTGCTCTACGACATGCACCAAGATGTCTTTTCGATGATCTAACGCCGCTGCTACCTCCCAACCTATAGAGAATGCGGCCAGTAAACTGGCTCTGGTGCAACCACTACTGAGGTCCCTCAGCTGCCTTCATAGCAGGGGATAACCATCAGTGCAGAACAGTTCAACCTACTATTCTAGCAGGTGCAAACTTTGACCACCACCATCTAGATGATGCAGCAACTCCATACTGCATCGATGGCGATAGTGCCGGCATAGTAGATCAATGCTACATCGGCAATAGCAGCAGTGCAGCCGATCAACACTACATCGATGGAAGAGCTGCAACTAGCCCATCCTATATAATAACCCGCACCACCATCATAGGAGCGGCCGTTAGTTCCCCAATAAAGCCTTGAGTGGGGGAGACAGACTTGCCATAGTCGACCCCAAAGTCCAGAATGGAGAAGATGACAGTTTTCAAATCCTTATTCTAGGTAGGATTCAACTCTCAATAGGCGATCTCTCTCATAGTGCTCAGAGAACTATACCATCCAAGATACAGATATTGATCACAAATTTTAAAAAATGAACAAGCGGATTGAAGCAATTTGCCATCAGATACCGGCACGTGATGATGGGTGTAGCACTAACCCACTGTTCAATGTTCGAATTATGCAAGAACCACTCTCCAACAACTTCAAGATGCCATAGCTGGAAAGCTACCATGAGATTACCGATTCTATGGATCATCTGAAAAGTTTCAAATTTTTTATGCTCATTCATGGGGCAACCGATGCCGCCCTTTGCCAAACTTTCCCATCAACCCTAAAAGGCATAGCTCAACATTGGTACATGAGTTTGAAGCCACGAACAATCCATTCCTTCAACCAGATGAGTCGATTGTTTGTAGACCATTTTATGAGTAGTAGGAGTCAGCAGAAAGGATTGGAATTTTGGATAAACATAAAGCAATAAGAGGGAGAATCAATCCGATCTTACCTCGGTTGCTTCAATACGGTTGTGTTGGAGGTTCGCAATCTAGATCAGTCGATCGCAATAGCCATCTTGAAGGGAGGATTACTAAAGAATGGTCATCGCTACTCATTAGAAAAGACTTCCCCCTGTGACTTCATCGATATATTCGCTCAGGTGGAGAAGTATGTGAGGGTAGATAAAGCATTCAGGAATAAGTTCTCGATGAATGTGGTCGCCGAAGAAAAGAAAGAAGAAAAGGTGGAATCTCTACTAAAGGATCGACAGCATTCCCATTATCCACCTAGATGTCGGAGGTCTCGAACTCCCCCATAGAATCCCTGACAGAAGGATAATTTCAGAGGGGATTGACGTATATCTCCATCTAGAAGGTTTACTAACTACACACCGCTGAATGCTACCTAAGCCCAAGTGCTGATGGAGATCAAGGATCGAATCCCTTGGGTGGAAAAGCTACAGTCTAATCTAGACTAGTAGAACCATAATAAGTACTACCTATATTGCTACAACTACGGCCATAATACCACAGATTGCATCCAGCTTCAGGATTAAATTAAGGAACTCATTCGGCATGGACGTCTGGATCGGTTCATCAGGTGTTGACAAAAATAATCGGAGGAGCGATGGAGATCTCCCGACCCATTAGAGCAGCGACAAGGGAATCTCACATTTGGAGATCGGTCCTCTACTAGAGTAATCAATAAAATAACTGGAGGGCACTGAAGCTGAGTGGAGGAATTTGCCGAACCAGCTAAGAAGCGAAGAACTGAAGAATCCATCGTCTTTACTGAAGAGAATGCTCAAGGAATCTAATTCCCACATAATGATGCAATAGTTATATCTTTAAATATTGCAAATTATGATGTATGCCATATTTTGATTGATAATAGAAGCTCGACAAATGTGTTGCTTTATGATGCCTTCTCCTAAAAGAATATACCTCCTGAACACCAAGGGCACCTAGATTCCCCTCTCATGGGATTTATCGAAGATGTAGTGCCTATTGAGGGAGTCATAACTCTCCTTGTAATAGCTGGATGATCCCCCAGGCATTCCGAAGCTCAAGTTGATTTTTTGGTTGTTCAGACTCCATCGACCTACAACGCCATCCTCGAGTGTTCAGGACTCAACGCACTCCAAGCTGTGGTATCCACTTACCATTTAAAGATAAAATTCTCAATATAGTCCAGAGTTGGCAAAATTCATGGAGATCAAGCCTTGGTGCAATAGTGTTACAACATCGCACTTCATGGCATGAGATCTTCTGAAGCTTACCCAGTAGATGGATTGGACACCCGAGATGAGCTGTCTGAAGAGTGAGGAAAGTCAGTGGAGGATCTGGAGATGATCCCACTAAATGATGGCAACTAGGAGCACACCATTCAGATCAGGTCAAAACTCGATCAGATAACCAAACAATGTCTTATCTCTTTTTTGTAGAGAAATGCAAACGTGTTTACTTGAACCCCAGCAGATATGCTAGGAATCAATTTGGAGTAATGACACATCAACTAGGTATCAACCTGAACCACCGGCCTATCAAACAGAAGAAAAGAAGCTTTATGCCTGAATGGCAGAAGGCAATAGCCGAAAATGTGGACAAACTACTAGATGCAGACTTCATCTAGAAAGTCACCTATCTAAGTTGGATCACAAATGTGATCCTGGTGAAGAAGGCAAATGACAAATGATGGATCAGCATCAACTTTACTAATCTCTACAAAGCATGCCCGAAAGATAGCTACCCCTTATCCTCCTTCGATCAGCTAATGGATGCAACTTCAGGGTAGAAACTCCTCACCTTCATGGATGTCTTTTCGAGATATAATCAAATCTGAATGACATCAGAAGATGAGGAAAAAATAGTTTTTATTACTGATCGGAGTCTCTTCTATTACATAGTTATGTTCTTTGGTCTAAAAAATGTAAGTGTAACCTATCAACACCTTATAAATAAGATCTTCAAGGATCAGATCCAACGGAACATGGAGGTCTACGTAGGTGATATGCTTATCAAGAGTTAGACCTCCAAAACTCATATTGAAGATCTTGAGGAGACCTTTGCCACCCTGAGGAAGTATTAAATGAAGTTGAATCTGACTAAGTGCACATTCAAAGTTACTTTGGATAAATTCTTGGATTTTATGGAGTCCAATCAAAGAATAGAAGCCAACCTCGAGAAGATCTGAGTCATACAAAGATGAGCTCACCCAAGAATATTAAGAAAGTTCAATGTCTCACAAGCAAAGTAGCAGCACTGAATCAATTTGTCTCAAAATTGGTCGAATGTTGTCTTCTACTCTTTCAAACCCTAAGGCAACTGAAGAACTTTCAATGGACCAAAGAGTGCCAGTAGGCCTTTAAGGAGTTGAAGAAATATATTAGCTCCGTACCACTCCTCAGCAAACCAAAGCTTGATGAAAAACTTTATTTGTATCTAGCAATCTCACCAGCGGCCATTAGTGCAATATTGGTTCATGAATAGGACAAAGTCCAGAGGCCAATATACTACATCAATCATGTCTTATATGATGTGGAGACTAGATATACCAAGTTAGAAAAGTTGATTTTTGCCCTCATAATTGCCGCCCGAAGACCTCAGCTTTACTTCCAGGCACATCTTGTCATGATGCTGACTGATTAACCACTCAAGACAGTCCTACATCGACCTAATACTTTTGAATGATTGGCAAAGTTGGCAATCAAGCTCGCTAAATTTGAGGTAAAATTTGAAGCTTAGCCTTTCATCAAAACTTAAATTTTGGTTGACTTCATCATTGAATGCACCATCCCGAATGATCAAGAAATGCCATAACTAACTCATGAAGAAGACATATTAGTGGAACCCAGTTTGTCAAGAGAGTCGGATAACTTCTGAGTAGTACATGTGGATGGTTCATCAAACTCCATGAGATTGAGAGCAGGTCTATTACTTCTCAGATCCAAAGGAGCTATCACAGAGTACGTCCTAAAATTTGACTTTTCGGCCATCAATAACGAAGCCGAATATGAAGCTCTTATTGTCAGAGTCAGAATTGTAGGAGAGCTTAGGGTGAAGAAGCTAAGGATCTGCATCGATTTGTAGTTGGTGGCCAGACAAGTGAGGAAGACTTCAAGGCCCAAGAGAAGAATATGAAGAAATATCTCTAAAAAGTGAACGAATTAGCTTCAGAATTTGCTAACTTTGACATTCACCAGGTAGCTTGATCCAAAAATTCAAGAGCTAATTTGCTGTCTAAGTTGGTAACATCGATCCCAAAAGATCTACCTCAGAAGACATTCTTTGAGATTCTAAAGAAGTCTGGTTGCTGTCATAATCACCAAAGATAAAAATTTAATCTGATTCAACTATTATATAGAATAGGATGAGAATCAGATGTCAAATCCTTAGGGATCAAAGAGCTGAGTTGTGTTCAATTAAAAAAAATATGGTGAAGGGATAAGAATTTTAGAGTTTTAAAAAGACAAAAGAAACAAGTTGATAGAGATAAAGTTTTAGAAAAATCAAGTAGAAGAAAGTACCTTAGATTTTGAATCCATCCTTAATCATGGTTAATATTTTAATCAAAGCCATCCAAATCACTATAAACTATAAGCCGGAGTGATAATAAAAAAATAAATCTATGATCTTATTCTCAATATAGCTTGTCTTGCTGAGTATGAATCATATCCTTAGATCACATGTCGTCTTTATATAGTCATAAACTATTCGAGATCAAGTATCATAAAACACAAAAAATTGCTATTTGAACACATGAATAGAATCACAAAAAATATTCATGTTTGCCTAATATTTAATATTATTCAAAAAGAAAGTAGCCTTACAACATTCAAGTAGTTGATTGCATAATAAAAAAAAATACAATAAGATCAAGAAATAAATATAAATCTAGATTTAAGAACTTCATCTACTCCTCCAAGGATGAAGGATTTAGTTGCTCATGGATTGGATATCGCTCATCATCAACAGCTCCATCTTCTTTGATTGTTGGAGAAGAACTTGAAGAAGAAGAAGATGTAAAACCTCCTTTTGCTGCCAAAGACTCTCTCCCAAAACTCCAACATCTAGCAGCTTCCTTCTCTTCCTCTCTACAATTTTTTTTTATATTTTTCTCTCTAATTTTTCTTTTTTTCTCCAATCACCTCTCAATTTTTGCTTTCCAATCTCTCTCCCTTAAGCCACCCCCACATCCCTTATTATAGCCTTCAAAGCCTCCTAGACTTCTGGTTGTATCCAATCTCCCAACTCCTCTCATCTTCCACTCTTTCCTATTTTAACTATGATGACCCAAATCTAGCCATAGAAAACTCGACTGTGTTTTAGGTCACTTAAGTTGTGACCTGCATGAAGCTCCTATGCATATCAAACATACCCGCACTCACTCGCCTGCATGACCGCACCCGCATTCGTTATCGCACTTGAACCTTACCTGAACTAGTGTTCAAACCTGGTCTTGCGCACCACACTCGCGGGCCAAGACTGTGCCCGAATGCCCTATAAGCTCCGACATAGACCATGTGGCACTGTTCCCATACATCATGCATGGATCGGTGCTTGTTGTCGCGTTCGCCCGTTATGCACCGCGTGTGAGTTGCACTCCCTATTTTGGTGAGCCGCACATGGACCGCACAGACCTTGATCTAGTAAGCCATGCATGGACCATGTGGCTTGTTCTTTGGGCTGTGGCTTGCTCATGTGGGCCCTGGCTTTGGGTCGTACGACCCTATGGTCTGTACACTTGCTTTCTTCATATTTGGATCATGCATTTGAATTGATTGAAATTTTATCGATTGAGGTAGACTAATTTAGACTTCATCACTACAAATGTTGGAGGTCTTTGCTAATTAGTGTGTGATTAATAATTCTTAAAAAAAAAATAAGAAGCATCAAATACTAAATAATAGAGATAAAATAGCATAGGTTTTAATACTTTTTATGTCATATTAATGCATTGACCACACCCCCCCAACTTAAACTTTACTCATCCTCGAGTAAGAGAAAAGTCAGTGTCATATACTTTCTTGCTTAGAGAAGAGTATTCTGTTAGATAATTTTAAAGACAAATGATATTCAACCAAAAAATTAGCAAAATATGTCATCGGGTATTAATAATATCCAGTAGAAAGATTAAGTAGAGAATATAAAGTTTTTCAAAGAATTCCTTAACCGACTCACCACTTTTATCTTTAAATCATCTAACTTCGAGTGTGTTGATGTATTGTCTTCATGCACATTTGTTCTTTCTCTCTCTTTTTTTTTTTTACAAGTATAGTCGATGCAATGTCTTAATCCCTTAAGCTTTATATCTGACCTTTGTAACAAGTTTTAAGTCAATGACTCTCAAACCAGTTGATTTTAGGATATTAGATATAGAATACTCCTCAGACTTACTAACTCGAATCAAATAGACTATGATGCAGGACAAATCCTAAAGGAGAGAGAAAAAAAAAATCAATCCTAATGATCAAGTTCTCTTCTGTTCATCAACAACAAATCACGTCTGGTCAGGGGCTCATTATTCTCAAAACAGACAGTATAGTTGCCTATACTCTACTCAGGAGGTGTGATTGATTGATACGAGACTAAAGCGAGATCAATCTAAATGATACAGACGAATGCCGTTCGAGAGATCAGTAAACAACTAGCAATAGAGAATTTTATAAACAGATAGCAGAAATTAAACATGCTCACGAGTAAATGCAAAAAGAAATATGAATGGAATGAGAAAAAATAAAATATTAAATCCATGAAAAAAATCCAAGAAGATGATAAGAATCTGGATCATGGTAGTTAAGAAACTACTCTGATTAGGGCTCTTAATCTTTTAACCAAACAGATCCACCGATAAAGAACTAGATCTTTACCAACATCGGATTAAAAAAAATAAATCAAAGATCAACTGTTAAGGAACGAAGGTCCTTGATAGCATATAATCTGTAGAATAAGAAATCACTCCCTCTCAGCATGATAGATGAAAATTTTGGAGGAGACAGATCTTTTCTTGGCAGAACAAGCTTGCATGGGTAGATGATGGAGTCGAATCAGAATCGCAGGAACACTGCATCTTAAGTAGAAGGAGTAGGATAGAAAGTGGGCCTCACACCCTCTCCTTGTAGGATGATTTTGGGTCTCACACCCTCTCCCTCTCGGAGTGATTAACACAAGTATTTATGAAGTTTGTAAAATTATTCATTGTTCTCTTCATGAAAGATACAAGGATTTATATAGGACTCTAAGGGTCCTGTTTCTTTAGGAATCTCTTACCTTTTACAAGGAAGAAATTAGCCCTCCACAAAAAAGTAAAGCATATATGTGATAAAATAATCTACCATAGGAAAAAAATCAGTCCTCAACAAAATAAGTAAGTAGCCAAGAACTCTTAAAAAATTCTAGGGAAGAAATGAAACTCCATGTGGGTGCTTGATGCTTGACAACTTGGCATGAGCATGGCACATGCTGGCATGCATATTTCTTCTCTTGGCATGTCGAGAGTGATGGCTCCAAAGGTGACGTGGACAAATCCAAGTATGGCCCTATGGATCCAAAGCTAAATGTATTAAAAATTTTATTGACTGAAAATAAATAACTGAAGTAGAATCAATCTAATGAGGCTTCTTCGATCCAAATCGAATTTAAATCATGTTATTGATTTTTGATGGCTCTGATGTCCGCACCAATTCTCTCGAGGTGAGGAAAACTTGACTCTGTCGAGTGTGGATCGATTTCGCTCTGGTGATGCTCAAGTAGATCGAGATCAATGCATTGCAGCTCTTCTCAAGTGATTGATTCCACTCTGGTGACGCTCAAGTAGATCGAAATCAATGCATTGTAGCTCTTCTCGAGTGATCTAGGTATCTTCAGACTCCGATCGACCTCGCCATCTGACCAAATATCACTGATAGCCTTGACTCCGGGTGGAGAGGATTTGCTCATCCAAAATTCTCTCAATCTGATCATGTTTTGCTGACATTTTAGCTGGTGGACACTCAGGGACAGGCTCGCTCTCAAAGGTTGGTTCAGACTCAAATGGCTCACTAGGTATCCAAGTTGGTTCTTTATAGGCAATAAGATCTGTAATGTTAAAAGTAAAGCTAATTTTAAAATCAGAAGGTAGGTCCATAACATACGCATTTGATCCGATTTTCTTTATGATCTTAAACGGACCTGCTCCTCGGGCATGTAACTTCTTCACGATTCTGGGTGGAAACTGTTCAGGCCTCAATTGAACCATCACATAATCTCCTTCTATAAACTCTTGGACACGTCGATGAGAATCTGTATTATATTTATAAACTTTATTACTCATACTAATTTTTTTACTGATCTTTTTATGCAGACTCTTGACATGCTGTGCAAATGACTCTGCAGATTTGAAAATCCTAGCATGCATGGTAGTGGGATGAGGTCTATTAGTTTTCTAGGTTGATATCCATGAACTACTTCAAAAGGACTCATGCCAATGGACCTATTAACAGAGCTATTATATGCAAATTCGGCTCGGGGCAGCAAAAGATCCTAGTTATCCATATGTTCCCCAATCAAGCAACGCAAAAGATTTTCAAAACTCCTATTAACCACTTCAGTCTGACCGTCTGTTTGCGGATGATAGGCAGAAGAAAACTTTAGTTTTGTGCCTAAAAGGTGCCATAGGGTTTTTCAAAAGTAGCTCATAAATCTAACATCCCTATCAGAAACAATGGTTTTAGGCAATCCATGTAGTTTAACAATCTCATCAAAGTATATCCTTGCAACTTTTGACGCATCAGATGTTTAGCAACAGGGCAAAAAATGGGCCATTTTTGAAAATCTATCTACAACCACTAGAATAGAATCATGCTTCCTAGCTGTCTTAGGTAATCCCAAAATAAAATCCATACTAACATCCTGCCAACGACAGTCTGGTATAGGTAAGGGTGTATATAGGCCGGTGTTTTATTTTCTCTGCTTGGCCACATCACATGTTCTACATTGGGCAACAATTCGGGCGACATCTCTTTTCAAGCTTGGCCAAAAGAACTAGGCTTCTACCAACTCTATAGTTTTATTCCTACCAAAGTATCCAGCTAATCCTCCAGCATGTAATTCTCAAACTAAAAAATCTCTTAAAGATGTACGGGGGATACACAGCCTAGTTTCTCTAAATAGGTAACCATCCTGAAGGATATATTCACTACATTTTCTAGATGGCCTCTTTCGTAAAGCGGTAAGTATGTCACCAAAATCTGGACACTCCTCATATTTTTTTTTAATCTTATCAAAATCAACAATTTCTATACTAACGGTGGACAGCAAAGTATGACAATGACTCAGGGCATCAGCAGCATGATTCTCTACACCTGCATGGTATTTCAAAATAAAAGTATAAGCTTGCAAAAACTCAACCCACCTACCATGTCTATGATTTAATTTCTTTTGGAAATTTAGGAATCTAAGGGCCTCATGGTTAGAGTACAACATAAATTCTTGTGGTAGTAGATAATGCCTCCAATATCTTAAAGCTTGGATTATTGCATAAAATTTTTTATCGTAGGTAGAATACTTGAGTTTAGAATCGTTAAGTTTCTTGCTAAAGTATGCTACCGGATGACCTTCTTGACTAAGGACACCACCAATCCCAACTCTTGATGCATCGCACACTACTTCAAAAATCTTAGAAAAATCAAGGAGACGTAAGATTGGGGCATAAGTCATCTTGTCCTTAATGTCTAGAAAAGCTCTATTGGCTGTCCTAGTCCATTCAAATATTTTCTTTCTAATGCAGTCAGTGATGGGAGCGACTATGGTGCTAAATCCTTTTATGAACCTATGATAAAAGGTTGCTAATTCATGAAAACTTCGTACGTCATACACACTCTTGGGCACCGGCCACTCAACTATTGCTCTAATCTTTTCAGGATCAGTAGATACACCATTGGGGATAACAATAAAATCTAAAAAGATGATATGGTCTGTCATAAAAGCGCACTTCTTAGGATTAGCATACAAGCTTTTTGTTTTAAGAACTTGACACACTCTTTGGAGATGATCTAGATGGTCTTCCCTAGTTCGACTATAGATCAAAATATCATTAAAATATATGACTATAAATACTCCTATAAATGGTCATAGTACTTGGGTCATCAACCTTATGAAGGTACTAGGGGCATTAGATAATACAAATGGCATCACCATCCACTCATATAAATTATTTTTTATCTTGAAAGCAGTTTTCCACTCATCTCTCGATCTAATTCTTACTTGATGGTAACCACTCTTAAGATCAATCTTAGAAAAGATAGTGGATCCGGCCATCATATCTAACATGTCATCTAACCTAGGGATGGAAAAGCAGTACTTAATGGTGATCTTGTTAATGGCACGGCTATCTATACACATCCTCCATGTACCATCCTTCTTTGGAATCAGTAGTGCAGGAACCATGCAAGGATTCAAACTCTCCTTCATAAATTCTTTTTTTATCAGCTCTCCAACTTGTCTTTGTAGCTCGGCATGCTCATTAGGGTTCAACCTATAGTGGGACAAGTTGGATAGGATAGATCTAGGAACTAAATCAATGGCATGTTGAATATTTCTCATAAGTGGTAAGTAATCTGAAAGATCCTCAAGAAAGATATTATGAAACTCACTAAGAAGGCTAGCTACTTCCTTAGGATAATCCACCTTAGAATCCTCATGAACTTCTCTAGCAGCAAGCATCCAAACTGGTGATCCTTCACTCATGGTCGTCTCTAATTCTTTAGCACATATCAGATGGAGGCTTTTCTTCTTGAGATTTTTTTTTGATCCATCACCTATCATTTTATTAGTAGCCTTAGGTGGGGAAGGATTAATCATGATCTTCTTACCCTGATGAGTAAAGCCACAGAAGTTGGTTCGGCTATAAATCATACCATCATTGTCGAATAGCCAAGGCCGACCTAATATGATACTTCCGACTTCCATGGGTAAGACATCGCACCACACATGATCTTGATAGGAATGAAGCTAGATGGGCACATGGCATCTAAATTTGATGGGAATAGAAGAAGAATCAATCCAAGATACACGGTATAGACTGGGATGATCCACAAGAGTTAATCCTAATCGCTTAACCGTGTCGGTGGAGATGGCGTTGATACAGCTACTGCTATCAATGATCACCTTATAAATTTTATCATCAAATTTTATGAAGGTATGAAAAATAGAGGTCCTACACCAGTCTTCACTTTCCTTTGTTTGTGCTAGGACATACCTAATGACTCCAAACGTAAGGTCTGACTCGGGTGCGGCATAACCTAGGATGTCCTCAGTACTCTCAAATTGCTCGGCTAAATCTGGATCAGCTTCATAAACTTTCTCCTCAATATTTTTTAGAGTTTTTTCTTCTAATTCTTCTATGAATAATGATTGATTGGGGCATTGTACAGCAAAATGATCGTAACCATGGCACTTGAAGCAATGGGATCGAGAACTACTTCCTTTTGATAACTCTCCTATAGCCCCTTTTTCTTTATCTTTTTTTCTCCCAATAGGATTTGTAAGTGGAGGTCCGTTACTAAGAGTTTGATTAATATTAGGTCTCAATCCAGAAGAGATTACTCGACTGGGTTCAGGATGATGGAGAGTCGAATATCTAAAAAATCTCTCAAAGTCTAAGACAAGTTGATAAGCTTATTCCAAGGTGATTATCTCTCACAGAAAGAGCTCACGCTGAATATCTTCTCATAATCCAGCTCTAAATCTAGATAAGGTAACAATCTTATCTTCGGCTACAGCACATCTCATGAGGTATTCATCAAACCTCATGATATTCTCGATGACTGATCTATTCCCTTGAGTAAGCCTCTACCATTGATCTAAAAGTCTTTGTTGATAAGAGGTGGGGAGGTACTTCTCTTTGAGTTTTTCTTTTATCTCATCCCAGATTTCTATCGGATCTTGTCTTCTCTGATTGAGAAGACGCTCAACACTTTTTCAATAAAGTCGGGCTTGCCTAACCAATTCATCCTAACAAACCTAACTCTCCTTACTTAAGACATTTTGTGCCATCTAAAATAGTGGTCCATACCTGATTCCCAATCTAGGTACTCTCTCGGATCTAGACAATCATCAAAACTTGGGACTTCGACCTTCACATTCCTAAGAATATGCTCATCTTGATCGAACTGGTTATGGTGCGGGCGTGTCCCTATAGGTCAATCAAGTTCTAGATTCCTATCTCTTTATCCTATAGGTAGTCGGAGAGACTCAGGTTCAGGTTGTTTCTGCCTAACTTCTTCTAATACCACTATTCTCTCATCCATGGCTTTCATAAAATTTTTTATGTCATCAAACTTTTCAGTCAGAGCATTAATGATGGCTGCTATATTGGGATCCATATTGGTGTTGGGTGGAGAAGTAGGATGTTGGTACCAGATACCTGATCTAGTGGTCATGCAACTCTAGGATGCAGAAATAAGGTGTAATAAAAATTAAAATGCTTGAATATGAAATTTAGAGTGCAAAAATTTAACTTGTAAAAATTTAAATTGCTGAATTTAAACTAAAGCACTAATCAACCGGCTCTGATACCAAATTGACATGGGACAATCCTAAAGGAGAGAGAAAAAAAAAATCAATCCTAATGATCAAGCTCTCTTCTGTTCATCAACAATAAATCACGTCCGATCAAGGGCTCATTATTTCCAGGACAGACAGTATAGTTACCTATACTCTACTCAGAAGGCGTGATTGATTGATACGAGACTAAAGCGAGATCAATCTAAATGATACAGATGAATACCATTCGAGAGATCAGTAAACAACTAGCAATAGAGAATTTTATAAACAGATAGTAAAAATTAAACATGCTCACGAGTAAATGCAAAAAGAAATATGAATGGAATGAGAAAAAATAAAATATTAAATCCATGAAAAAAATCCAAGAAGATGATAAGAATCTGGATCATGGTAGTTAAGAAACTACTCTGATTAGGGCTCTTAATCTTTTAACCAAACAGATCCATCGATAAAGAACTAGGTCTTTACCAACATCGGATTAAAAAAAAAAAAATCAAAGATCAACTGTTAAGGAACGAAGGTCCTTGACAGCATATGATCTGTAGAATAAGAAATCACTCCCTCTCAGCACGATAGATGAAAATTCTGAAGGAGACAGATCTTCTCTTGGCAGAATAGGCTTGCATGGGTAGATGGTGGAGTCGAATTAGAGTCGCAGGAATACTGGATCTTAAGTAGAAGGAGTAGGATAGAAAGTGGACCTCACACTCTCCCCTTGTGGGGTGATTTTGGGTCTCACACCCTCTCCCTCTCGGAGCGATTAACACAAGTATTTGTGGAGTTTGTAAAATTATTCATTGTCCTCTTCATGAAAGATACAAAGATTTATATAGGACTCTAAGGGTCCTGTTTCTTTAAGAATCTCTTATCTTTTACAAGGAAGAAATCAGCCCTCCACAAAAAAGTAAAGCATTATATGTGATAAAATAATCTACCATGGGAAAGAAATCAGCCCTCAACAAAATACGTAGCCAAAAACTCTTAAGAATTTCTCGGAAAGAAATGGAACTCCATATGGGTGCTTAATGCTTGACAACTTGGCATGAGCACGGCACACACTGGCATGCATATTTCTTCTCTTGGCATGTGGAGAGTGGTGGCTCCAAAGGTGACATGGACAAATCCAAGTATGGCCCTATAGATCCAAAGCTAAATGCTTTAAAAATTTATTGACTAAAAATAAATAACTGAAGTAGAATCAATCTAATGAGGCTTCTTCGATCCAAATCGAATTTAAATCATATTGCCGATTTTTTATGGCTCTGGTGTCCGCACCAGACTATAGGTTAAAACTAGCTGTACAACAAGATTTCTTCATATTTTTCATCTTTTAACGTGAACATCAATGTTTACTTAGGCAAAGAGATCTAGTTCTCAATGATAAATGCTTAAAATCTGCTATTATTCAATAAAATTTATTTTTTTTATTTTTTAAAATTATTCAATGAAAAAACTTTTGCATACATCAACATGTTACACTTCCACACACAAGAAGTAGATTCTTCTTTGATGTTAATAAGGAGAGTTAGAAATGCTCAAAAATTAATTTTCATTCTAAATCATTTATTGGATTTCTTAATATGTGAGCCCTCAATATTTCAAAAATCCTCTAAACTGTGTATCAATTAATTTTTAAAATACTTGATTAACCTCAAGTTTAAAGCATAATCAAGTACATGATCACGAACATAATCATGAACATATTCGAGGATTTATTAATGTATCCCTCACCCCCCAACTTAAATGACATTATCCTTAATGGAGTAAGAAAAAATAAAGTATTATGGATAAATAGAAAAGAAAAGGAGAGATATCACCTAGGAGTATGCTTTTGGCTCAATAGGTGTTGTCAGACGTCCATCTTGATGTCCAAGTAATTATATCTTGATCAATTTATGTTTTAAGATGAACCTAAAATGAAAAAAAATTAAAATAAAAAAATTAGATTGCCTCCCAAAAATTGCTAAGTTTAAAGTCTTCAGCCAGACTTTATACATCTTAAAGTATCTTCTCAACCCACTCCATTCTTTACCATCTCCTTCATATTGGGGTTCAATCTTTTCTGCATGTCCCGATATGATTTGGCATATGCCTTATAGTAAATATGATGCATGCAGATAGAAGGATTGATGCCTTTCAGATCAGCAATAGTCCATCCAATAGCTTTTTTATGTTCTTTTAGAACACCTACAAGTTATGCTTCCTGATTGGGATCAAATCTGATACAATGATCATCAGGAAGATGTCATTGGATCCTAAAAATACATACTTGAGGGTGACAGGAAGTGGCTTCAGCTCTAGACTAGGTGGTGATTCTAACGAGGAAACTATTGAAGTGCTAGATAGATCGGCTAATGGCTCATATTTTACAGCCCATAGTGGGGTAGTTTTGGAGTAGGGCATCTCTAGTAAAGCATTCACTTCTTTGACATATCCATTTACATCAAAGTCATCCACTTCGAAATGAGCCATATAGGTTTGTAAGGGGTCTTGAGAAAGAATTGTAGAAGTTGATTCCTCCATTATATCCTCAACTATATCTACTTCAAAACATCTATCAGTTTGTGGTCCTTGGGAAGCATTGAATACATTCAATCTCAACTTCTTGTTTCCAAAAGAGACATCCAAGACTCCTGTCCTACAATTTGTAGGGTTTCAGGATGGACATGTATAGTGAAAGCATAATGGATTTCAAAAATTTAAACTATAAAATTTTAAATATTAAACCCTTAAACCAGTACCTCCTTGATGATTAACAATCATATAATATATATTCATAATAAAATTTAAGCTATAGAAGAATACCTGCAACACTTATTCCAAAAATCCGATAGAACCTTCACCAAGCACCCAAGTGTTCATCCTATAATGGTGATCTACACAAGGTTATGATTAGGATACCAACTTTTTAAGATGATTCCTCCACTAAAATTTTTACTTTGAGAATTTTTTTAGGCAGTAGGACCTCAAGACCTTCTTTCTCTCCTCCTAGCCTTCCTATCTCTACCTTTTTTCTCTCCTTGTCTTCTTTATATCTCTTCCTAGACTCTTGTCCTAAAATCGGACTTGTTCTTACTATTTTGGACTTATCCTAATAAAAGAAAAAAGAGACTAATTGGACAATAGGGAGAGTGTGTAAGAAAAAGAGATAGGAGTAAATTTCTAAATGAAACAAATCCCCCGGTGCACCCCTTTTAAATAGTTAGCGATAGGTTGCCTTCGGACTTGTCTTGCACCCTCTCCACGCACCATCTTGTGTCCATCAAAATTTCTCATACCCCAAGCCAATTTCCCATGCCCATCAGAAAGCTTCTGACACATGGCAATTATCAAAAAAAAATTTAAGAGATGCTTCACGTAGAAAGACTCTTCGAAATATTTTTTCTTGATGATTCTCCAATGTATCATGCAGCTTTCCTTGACATATTTTTTCTCCACTACACGTCAGTGCACTTTATCCATCCAATGGACCAAATTATAGGTGCTAACTTGCTAATGGCATGAAAAAAAATTGGAGATAAAATGTGGCGTGACACTTAAATTAGAGTCCTTAATAAGATGGACTCTAGGTTAGGTGCATGGATTAACTTAGCTAGTTTTCACATTTCAACCAATTTTTACGATTAAACCAAAATGTGATTAAGCCACAGAAGGACTCCTCTGTGCTCAAAATTAACTCAAGATTCTTTAAATTTTTTTTTTCATTATGGAAACGTTGGATAACATTGAGGAAGGGGCATCCCATCTTATGGGATGCCTAATCTATTTTTTGCGCACAACAAATGCATCCCACATGCAAGAAAAATTCTTGATGCATGGGGATCTAGTTCTATGGTGCCAAATTTTTGATACATGTAACCAAGGACTGACCCAACTCAAACTCAAAATTGATTTGAATTAGTTTAGATTTAATTAGCCCAATCTAGAATCAATTTTGAACCTGATTTGAAACAAGGAGCTAGGATTTGCAATATGTTCTAGCATGTCAATTTTGCAAACATTATCTAATCCAATTAGACCATTGATTAATTTTTTTTATATATGACCCATTGGGTTTCACATCTATCTAGTAGTAGGTTCAAGTGTAAGTCGATCTGATTTGATTAGAATTTAATCTAACCGATCAAGGTCCAATCGAGCTAACCCAATTTCAGTAATTAAAACCCTTTCTAATTGGTGGTCGAATTAAACTCTTTAATTCGATCAAATCTATAAGACAAAATTGACATCTAACAATATATCATGTCTACTTGAAAGATATAAAATTTTGATAGAAATACCAAAAATATGCTTCAGTGGAAAGTTACCATGCAATTCGATCCTGCGATCTCCTTGCATCCCGAATATGACCCTGGATATGGAATGATATCCAATCTAATATCATATTCATATTTTTCTTAATCTTTAATGATGATTTGATTAATAAAATATTAAAAATTCTTTTTAATTTTATCTTACTTTGATCAAAGACTTCCTGAATCATCAATCGATCAGAGCAAGTAGGATATGATTTTCTCTTACCAGGAATGATCGATTTCATGTTGATCTACTCACAACCTCCATACACATTCCATCATATCCAGATCACCCCGTACATGACTAAGTCACGAATGAGTATGAACCAAAATATGGATTCATGTATACTAGATTGTATGATAGTCTCAGGTCAAAGGATTACATACAAAACTCTCATTATAAGAAAGCATCTTCGGATGGGTAAGTAGATTCCATAAGATGTTTCTTAAGTCGGATCAATTTTGTGAACTCATTCTCTAATGAGCACCCACATCTTTGTATTAGCGTCTTACACAAGTGGCTTATAAGATCAGCCACCCTCTCTATCGAGCATACATAGGAAGTGCTAGTCTATCCGGAACATTGATCCCCTACTCAATACTCCTATGACTAAAAATATTCTAAATCAAAATTTTTAGGATTTTAGATCTCATAGATATGATCTCATCATATCCCTAAACCTATTGCCCTGATTTATAGAGTTCATCATAATCATTACAAAAGTAAGATGCGGCATATGATGAAAAATATCTTTTATTAAAAAATATCAATTATATGAGTCTAGAAGATTACAAAGAAAATTCATCAAAATACAAATTTTGATTTGCTTGTAGGACATATTCTTTTCAATCTCCCATCTGTACTAAAGCCAATCGTCCTTATATTTTATCCCCATACGATTGAGGTAGCAATTGAACTACTACTGTGGTGGAGTCTTAGTGAATAGATCTACTATGTTGTTCTTTATTTCTACTTGTTCAATGACTATATCTTGTCTTTTGACTATTTCATGAATGAGATGGAAGCACCATAGAATGTGCTTGAATTTATGATGAGACCTTTGTTCCTTTGCTTGAGCAACTGCTCCAGTATTATCATAGTAAAGTGGTACTGGATTCTCAATATCAGAAATAACATCCAACTCAGTGATGAACTTCTTCATCTAGATAGCTTCCTTGGCGGTTTCACTTGCAGCTATATACTCTGCCTCTGTGATTGAGTCAGCTATCGTCTGCTACTTAGAAGTTTTTCAACTAATTACTCCACCATTTAGAGTAAAGATATATCCTGAAGTGGACTTACTATCATCAAGGTCTAACTGAAAACTAGAGTCAGAATAGCCTTCTAGTTTTAGGTCAGATCCTTTATATACTAGAAAAATATTTTTAGTCCTTCTCAAATACTAAAGAATATTTTTTACTACTTTTCAATGATCTTCTCCTGGATCAACCTGAAATCTACTAACTATGCCTAAGGCATAGGCAACATCAGGCCTGGTACATAACATAGCATACATGATTGACCCTATTGCTGAAGCATAGGGAATAGAACTCATTATATTTCTCTCTTTCAATATTTTAGGAGATATTCTTTTAGAGAGATGTATGCCTTGACTCATGGATAAGTAACCTTTTTTTATTCCCATCCATGCTAAACCTTTTTAGCACTAAATCTATGTATATGGATTGAGACAAGCCTAATATCCTCTTAGATCTATCCCTATAGATCTTTATACCTAGTATATAGGATGCTTCATCCAAATCTTTCATAAAAAAAATACTTGATAGTCATGTCTTGATCGATTGTAATATTAGGATATCATTCTCAATGAGAAATATGTCATCCACATATAAAACTAAAAAGATAATGGCACTCCCACTAGTCTTCTTGTATACACAAAGTTCATCCATATTTTTGATTAAGCCAAACTCTTTAATTGCTATATCAAAGTGGATGTTCCAACTCCTCGAGGTCTGCTTTAATCCATAAATAGATTGCTTAAGCTTGCATACCTGATTTGTTCTTCCTTTTGAGATAAATCCTTCTGACTGAGACATATAAACCTCTTCCTCAAGAAAACCATTAAGGAAGGTGGTCTTCACATTCATTTGCCAAATTTTAAAATCATGGTATACTGCTATTGCAAGTATAATCTGTATAGATTTGAGCATGACAAGAGGTGAAAATATTTCATCATAATCAATACCCTATTTTTGCCTGAAATCTTCAGCCATCAATCTGGCTTTATAGGTTTCAACTTGGCCATCTGCTCCAATCTTTTTCTTATAGATCCATTTGAATCCAATAGGGGTCACACCCTCTGGTGCATCAACCAAAGTTCATACTTAGTTGGAATACATAGAGTTCTTTTCGAATTTCATAGCCTCTAACCATTTGTCTGAGTCTCTACTCATGATGGCTTCCATATAGGTCAAAGATTCATCATTCTCAATGATGTGGGTTTCATTATTTTCAATAACGAACCCATATCTTAGAGGTGCATTCTGTACTCTATCCAACATTTGGAGAGGAAGTATATTTTATGGTTGTACTTTATTAATGGATATTTTTAGTTGAGGATTATCTTGTGCTTGCTTTTGTAGGTCTTGAACTTCTCCAAGTTCAATTTTTTTCCCACTGCCTCTTTCTAGGATTAACTCTTTTTTCATAAAAGCGGCATGTTTACTGTCAAACACCTTTTGTTCAATAAGATGGTAAAAGAGGTATCATGTACTCTCTTTAGAATAATCTATAAATAAATATTTATCTATCCTAGCACTTAACTTAAGTCCAATTTTTTTTTTAACATAAGCTGGACAGCCCCATATCTTAAGATACTTAAGATTAGGCTTCTTTCCTCTTCATATCTTATATGGAGTGCTTGACACAGATTTATAAAGTACTCTATTCAGGATATAGATAGTAGTTTCTAGGGCATATCTCCAAAAGAAAATAGGCAAGTCTGTAAGGCACATTATGGACCACACCATATTTAATAAAGTATGATATCTCCTTTCTACTATACCATTTAGCTATAGTGTATATGGAGGGGTTCATACTGAGAGAATTTTATTTTCTTTAAGATCATCTAGAAACTCATTGGATAAGTATTCTCTTCCTCGATCAGGTCAAAGAATTATAATACTTTTTTCAGTTTGTTTCTCGACCATACTTTAATGCTCTTTAAATTTATCAAAAGCCTTGGATTTGTGTTTTATATGATACACATATCCAAATCTAGATAAATCATCAGTGAAAGTAATAAAATAAGAGTATCCTCCTTTGGCTTCTGTTGTCATAGGACCACATACATCAATATGTACAAGTTTTAATAGCTCACTTGTCCTTTCTCCATGTCCACTAAATAGAGTCTTAGTCATTCTACCCATAAGATAAGATTCACAAGTTCTTAATGATTCATAATAGTAAAGATTAAAGAACTCTTCTTTGTATAACTTGTTAATTCTTATCTCACTTATATGACCAAGTCGACAATACCAAAGTAAAGTATTATTTATTTTTTCTCTCTTTTGCTTTTTGCTTTCATCAATATGAAAAATATTATCATTAGATAAAATTAGAAGACCATTATTAACAATGCCATGACAAAGAATTTTATTAAAAAAAAAAAGTAATTATTGCTCTTTTCATTAATTTCAAAATCTCGTTGCAATAGCAATGGCATAGAAATAATGTTTCTAATAATCTTAGACATATAATAATAGTTTTCTAGCTCTAAGATCTTCTCATAAGGTAACTCCAATATATATGTCTCGACAGCCTCTGCTTGGATGGACTCTCCTCCAGTGTCGTAGAGTTTGAAGTCACCCTTCTTCAGTACTTTAATATTCTGCAGCCCCTACAATGACTTGCATATATGAGAACCGCAAGCGATATCCAATATCCAAGAGTCTGAATTAGAAAAATTTAATGATAAAATTATATCTATCTCATATATAACTTTTGGTGCATCGCTTGTACCAGCCTTTACAGTTGCAAGACATAACTTGCAATTTCTTTTACAGTATCCTGTCTTGCTGCAGTGAAAGTAGGTACCCTATCAGAGACTTTCTTCCCCTTCTTCTTCATCTTGCCACCCTTAGGATTCAGTGCTTTCTTTGAATCCTTAAAGTCTGACTTCTTCTTAGAGATTTTATCCACAAAAAAAAGTAAAGTCTTTTCTTTCTTTATGTGGCTCTCAGCTGTCTTAAGCATGTTCAACAGCTTAGGCAAGGAGGTATTCAGTTTGTTCATATGATAATTCATGACAAACTGAGCAAACGACTTGGAGAGAGATTGTAAGATCAAATCCTGACTTAATTCTCCATCCATTACAAAACCTAATTGACCCAATCTGGCGATCAGGTCAATGATCTTCAGGACATGGTCTTGTACGGATAATCCCTCAGTCATTCTAGTATGGAATAACTGCTTAGATATCTCATATCTAGCAATCTTACTCTGTTCTCTATACAACTCTTTAAAATTAAGGAGTATGCATTGAGTATCCATGCTCTCATGTTGCCTCTACAATTCATTGGTCATAGAGGCCAGTATGATGCACTTGACAGTTAAACTATCATTCTTTCACATCCTGTATATGGATACTTCCTCCTCAGTGGCATTATCCCCAATCTCTTGTAGTTCAGAGACATCAAAAATATAGGAGAGCTTCTTCTGAGTGAGTATAATCTTTAAATTTCTCAATCAATCTACATAATTGGGATCGATCAACTTATTAAAATCTAAAATTTCTCGTAATGATAATGAAAATGTCATTTGTAGAATTTAATCCATAATAAAGAATATTATATAAGCAAATAACTCATATTGACTTACACAATTAAATAAGATCTTTAGATTTAATTATGCCTGCCACTATTTTATCGAACATCATAACCCTCTACTATGATGAACGAGACATATTGCATATTTATCTTAGTGGGATTGAGATCTTAATTCCTCATAATAATCTTGTGTTAACATAATAAATTACATCTCATGCAATTCTCAATATTTTATCTTGACCTCTAAAATATTATTAGCCTTGTGGTAACACAACAAGCTATAATATTTTAGTTAAGTAAGATCCTTCATTTCAATACAGTCAAATTCGAATATAACTATCCTTATGGCAATACAACAAAGTAGTACATCCAAAATTACCGTAAGCATTTTTTATGCACCAGGATAATATTATATCAATCTTTATTACAAGCCTTGTGGTAACACAACAAGCTTGCCATAGTTCATGATGTAACATTAACCTAGTATGAAGGAAGGCCCCTACTAGTATTTTCAATATTAGGGTTTTTCAATATCAAGATCGCTTAATCAAATTGACCAGATAAGTAAGTGAGAGTTTCCCCATTGCTTTACTTAAACACTAGTAAATTGTCCAGGTCAGATAATAGAACTAATTAAAGAACCACCTTTAGCACTTTTCTAGACACCAATTGATCAATTGATCAAGAATTGGTTAATTCATTGTTGCATATCACTACCACTTAATATAATTTTTAATGAGGGCTTCTTTGATCTCATGCATATTCTAACTATATAATGTTAATTTATACTTATATATATCAATATTAAATATTTTATATATGCCAGTGTAATATATGGACTTTCATCATCCTAGGACAACCTTGCAGCATAACCTCATTATGCTAGGACAATCTTATTTCAAGATGATAAAGTGGTTTATCAATTCCTATCATCATATGAAAGTATAGTTCATAGCATAACTAATTTTATAATATGAATCATAATATGCATCACATAAATATTATATATATATGATTGAACCAAATAAGGTCGGCTCTGATACCACTGTAGGGTTTCAGGGTGGACATGCACAGTGAAAGCATAATAGATTTTAAAAATTTAAACTATAAAATTTTAAATATTAAACTCTTAAACCAGCACCTCCTTGATGATTAACAATCATATAACATATATTCATAATAAAATTCAAGCTATAGAAGAATACCTGTAACACTTATTCTAAAAATCTGGCAGAACCTCCATCAGGCGCCCAAGTGTTCGCCCTCCAATGGTAATCCATGATTAGGACACCAACTCCTTAAGATGATTCCTCCACCAAAATTTTTACTTTGAGAATTTTTGTGGGCAGCAGGACCTTAAGACATTCTTCCTCCCCTCCTAGCCTTCCTATCCCTACCTTTCTCCTCTCATTGACTTCCTTATATCTCTTTCTAGACTCTTGTCCTAAAATTAGACTTGTCCTTACTATTTTAGACTTATCCTAACAATAAAAGGAAGAGACTAATTGGATAATAGGGAGAGTGTGTAAGAAAGAAGAGATAGGAGTAAATTTCTAAATGAAACAAATCCCCTGGTGCACCCCTTTTAAATAGTTAGCGATAGGTTGCCTTTGGATTTGTCTCGCACCCTCTCCACGCACCATCTCGCATCCATCAAAATTTCTCACATCCCAAGCCAATTTTTTATGCCCATCAAGAAGCTTCTGAGACATGGCAATCATCAAAAAAAAATCTAAGAGATGCTTCGCGTAGAAGGACTCTTCGAAACATTTTTTTCTCGATGATTCTTTGATGCATTGCACAACTTTATTTAGTATATTTTTTTTCCACCACACATCAGTGCACTTTGCCCATCCAATGGACCAAATTGTAGGTGCTAACTTGCTGATGGTGTGAAAAAAATTTGGAGACAAAATGTGGCGTGACAATTAAATTAGAGTCCTTAACAAGATGGACTCTAGGTTAGGTGCATGGATTAACTTGGCTAGTTTTCAAACTTCAATCAATTTTCATGATTAAACCAAAAGGTGATTAAGCTATAGAAGAACTCCTCTGTGCTTAGAATTAACTTAGGATTCTTCAAGAATTTTTTTTCATCATGGAAACATTGGATAACATTGAGGAAGGGGTATCCCATCTCATGGGATGCCAAATCTATTTTTTATACACAACAAATGCATCCCACTGCAAGAAAAATTCTTGACATGTGGAGACCTAGTTTCATGGTGCCAAATTTCTAATACATATAGCCAAGAGCTGACCCAACTCAAATCTAAAATTAATTTAAATTAATTTAGATTTAATTAGCCCAATCTGGAATCAATTTTGAACCCGATTCGAAACAAGGAGCTAGGATTTGCAACTTGTGCTAGCATGTTAATTTTACAAATATGATCTAATCCAATTAGACCCTTAATCAATTTTTTTTGTGTGTGACCCATTGGAATTCACATCTATCCAGCAGTGGATTCAAGTACAAGTTGATCTGATTTGATTAGAATTTAATCTAACAGATCAAGGTCCAATCGAGCTAACCTGATTTCAACAATTAGAACCCTTTCTAATTGATGATTGAATTAAATATCGAATTAAACTCTTTAATTTGATCAAACTCACAAGATAAGATTGACATCTAATAATGTATTATGTCTACATAAAAGATATAAAATTTTGATAAAAATATCAAAAATATTCTTTAGTGGAAAGTTATCATGTAATTCGATCCTGCGATATCCCTGCACCCCGAATTTGAGTCTAGATATGGAATAATGTCAAATCCAATATCATATTCATATTTTTTTTAATCTTTAATGATGATTTTATTAATGAAATATTAGAAATTCTTTCTAATTTTCATCCTATTTTGATCAAAGACTTCTTGAATTATCAATCGATCAGAGCAAGTAGGATGCGATCTCCTCTTACCAAGAGTGATCGATTCCATATTGACCTACTCACAATCTTCATACATATTCCATCATATCTAGATCACCCCATACATGACTAAGTCATAAATGAGTATGAACCAAAATATGGATTCATGTATACAAGATTCTATGGTACCCTCAGGTCAAAGGATTACATACACAACTCCCACTATGAGAAAATATCTTTTGACGGATAAGTAGATTCTATAAGATGTATCTTAAGTCGGATCAATTTAGTGAACTTATTCTCTAATAAGCACCCATATCCTTGTATTAGTGTCTCACACAAGTGACTTATGAGATTAGCCACCCTCTCCATCGAGCATACATAGGAAGTGCTAGTCTATCTAGAACATTGATCTCCTACTCAATGCTCCTATGACTAGAAATATTCTAAATCAAAATTTTTAAGGTTTTAGATCTCATAGGTATGATCTCATCATAATCCTAAACCCATTATTTTGATTTATGGAGTTCATCATAATCATTATATAAGTAAGATGCAGCATATGATGAAAAATATCTTTTATTTATAGTGTCAATTACATGAGTTCGCAGGATTACAAAAAAAATCTATCAAAATATAAATTTTGATTGGCTTGTAGGGCATATTCCTTTCATAATTGATATATACATTGACTATAGCTAGGAAGGGTCGGCCTACAATGATGACAATTTGCTTAAGATTGCTACCAAGTTCCATGTCTAATACCAGAAAGTCCATAGAAAGTAGAATTCATCTAATTTAACTAGCACAACCTCTAGCATCCCATGTGATATCTTAACGGATCTATCAGCTAATTGTAGGATAACCGAAGTGGGTTTCAACTCACCAAATCCAAACAATTCATATGTTGAGCTAAGAAGAAGATTAACACTTGCTCCTAAATCTAGAAGTGCTTTTTCAATGTAAAGGTCTCCTATGACACAGAAAATGATAGGGGGATCTGGGTCCTTAAGTTTAGGAGGGGTAGCATGCTGAAAAATTGAACTAGCCTATTCAGTGAAATAAATATTCTTCAATATTTGTGCTCTAGATTTGTATTTTTGTGTGCACAAATCCTTAAGAAACTTGGCATAAGTTGGGACCTATTTTATTGCATCAAGAAGGAGAAGATTGATTTGGACTTGCTTAAATAGTTCCATCATTTCGTCTAATTTTTCTTCCTTCTTGTTGAATGGTGTAGGGGATTCTAAAGCACTCAAATATGGAACTTTAGGTGCGAGTGCTAGAGGAGTTGGTTCATCCCTCTTCTTGAAGTCTTTTTTCTTTTCAGATAGTTCGGATTTGGTCAGAGTTTGAGTTTTCGGCTCATTGGTTTTTCTTGGCTGTTCTAAGACCTTTTCGTTCTTTAGGATTATTATCGATTTAGCATGCTCAGGAAAGATTTCATGGGCATTAGAGCTTTTATCCATGTACCGTCCCTTTGGGTTGCTTATGGGTTAGCTGGGCAGGTTTTCCTCCTCTCTCCTACTGAAGGTTATAGCTAGTTGACCTATTTGGACCTCTAGCTTGGCTATCTATTGAGTATAGGAGTGGAAGATCTATGTGTTTATCTCTACCCTTTCAATGCTTATAGCATCATCTCCTCAAAAGTGGGATTATAGTTGCTAAGGGAAGGTTGTGGGGCATTCTGGTATAGAGAGTAGGATGTGTTTTGATATTGTGTCTCTGTGCAACTGGATTAGCCATAGGTTGTAGTTTTTAGAAAATGTTTAGGTGATTTGTATATGCAGTTAAGATTGTTAGTGTTTGAGTATGGATTGTTATCCAGTCTGAGAGCAATCTGGGTTTGGGCCTGATGAATTTGCTACTGTACAAACTCAAAAAATTGATGTGCGATTGGGCAATTACCCACAAAATGAGTGTGACTCAAACATAAAGTACAAATATCTTAAGCAGAAAAAAATGAAACAAGAGAGTGTCTGTTATTCAATAGACAATCTAGTTTTTGGGACAACTCATTAACTTTACTGTGGATATCTATAGAATTTTCAACTTCGTAGATATCAAGGTATATATTTATCCTAAATATATATTTAGAGGATGATAGCAAGTTGATATCTATAGGATGATAGCAAGTCGATATCAGGATATATATTTATCCTAAATGATGGGGCAGTGAGTTAGAAGAGTTTCAAGCAGCAGATAGTATTTGACTCAATTACTGAGGTAGAGTACATCGCTACCAGTGAAGCCATTAAGAAAGCTATCTGGATGAAGAAATTTATTATGGATTTAGGAGTCATTCCTAAGAATGAAGGATCGATGTCACTCTATTATGATAACACTAGGGCCATTATTCAAGCTAAGAAACCTAAGTCTCATTATAGATCCAAGTACATCTTCAGATGTTTTCATCTCGTTAGAGATAAGATGTTATCCTAGAGTGAGTAGACAAAAAGAACAATATAGCAGACCTATTCACTAAGGTCATACCACAGCAGCTAAATGATCGCCATAGTGCAAGTGGGAGATTGAAAGAAGAGTGCCCTATAAGCCAATCGCAAGTGTGTTGCGATGGAACTTTTCTTCATAATTTTTCAACTTATGTAATAACATTTATTATTTGAGGTATTGATTCATCATATTAGTTGCTTCTTATTATGACTAAGATTATGATGAATTCCAAAGATTAGGGCTATGATTTTAGAAGACATAAATGGGTCATGCTAGTGAGATCTAAAATCTTAAAATCCTAATCTTAAATATTTCTGATCATAGGAATATTGAGTCAAGGATCAATGTTTCGGATAGACTGGCACATCCTATGTATGCTCGAGAAAGAGAGTGGCAGATCTCACTAGCCACTTGTGTGGGACACTAATACAAGGATGTAGGTGCTCATTTGAGAAATGAGTCCACTGAATTGACTCGATGAAAGAGAACATCTTATGGAAGCCTTACTTGCATGTCAAAGATGGTTCTCTAAGTGGGAGTTGTGCAAGTGATCTTTAGATCTGAGATCACCATAAAATCTTGTGCACATGAATCCATATTTTAGTTCATACTCAAGCATGGCTTTAATACATGTACGGGGTGTTCTGGATATGGTAGGAGTGTGTACGAAAGTTATGAGTAGGTCAACATGGAATCAATCGCTCCTAGTAAGAGGAGATCGCATCTTATATATTCTCATTCGTAGATGACTCAAGAAAAAAATCTTTTGGCCAAAAGTAGGAAGGAGATTAAAAGAGTTTCTAATGCTTCTTCATTGGAGTCATCATTGATTAATTGAGAATCGATATGAATATGTGTTTGAGTTTGACATGATTCCATACTCATGAACATATTCAGGGTGCTGGGATGATCGAAGGATTGTATTGCACGATAACTTGCCACTGAAGGGCATATTTGATATTTTTATCAAATTTTTATATCTTCTAGATGGTTATGATATATTGCTAGATGTCAATCTTTAACTTATAGGTTTTTGATCAAATTAAAGAGCTTAATTTGAATGCCAATTAGAAAGAGTTCTAATTACTGAAATCGGGTTAGCTCAATTGGATCTAAATTTGTTAGATTAAATTATCATCAAATTAGGTCAACTTGCATCCAAACTAACTACTAGCTAGATGTGGAACCCAATGGGTCACACACATATAGAAATTTGCCAAGGACCCTTTTTAAAAAGGTTGATTGGAATTTTGGATTCAATTGGGGTTCCAGTAAGCATGTTAGCATGTGTGGAATCCCTAGCTCTTTTAGAGATCAATTTGGTCTCATGCCTTGCTCATTTTCTAGCCCAATTTAGTGGGCATTTGTGTTAGGTCAAGCCACCTAGAAGCAGCCAAAAAGAGGCATCATATCTGGTGTACACACCAAATAACTAAGAGTCCAACTTAAATAGGACTCATGGTACTAATATGCAGAATGCATGCACACTTTATTTGTGGCATGGAGAAAGACTAAGAATCTTTCTATTTTAGGTCTCTATTTTTTATGACAAGTAGATAAGATGATGAGCTACCTAGTGCATTTTTTTAGGTATAAAAAATATATCAGATTGTGTATGAAAAAATTGCTTGAAACATTGCTCCATGCATGATAGGTTTTTCTAGATGCGCGAAGAGATGCAAAGACTCCTACTGTTTAGGGAGTCTTAAGCAACTTTTTATCTGATAATTTTCATGATAAGGATTATTTTTAAGTGTTGATAATGTGATAAAAATATAAAAAATTATCAGATTAAGAAAGGATGCTTTTCACACCCTTTTCTGGGCATATGCGCACGCAATAAGGAGAAGGTGCTCGCATGTCTCTTCAATGAAGAGTCCTTCTCACATATGAACTCTTACCCAAATAATGTGTCATTTGGTGATGGCATTTTTATTTGAACAAAGGTTTATGTGACAAAATATTATGCTAATCTAATGTGTGAAAAGATGCAAAAAGCATCTCATTCTGGGCATGCACGCGTGAGAAGGCAGGAATCGATGTATCATCCCCTGAAGAGTCCTTCTGTTTAAGGACTCTCAGATAAGTGATACGAGAACTTGATCTACCTTTTTAGATAAGGCATGCCTTCTCTATTAGCACCCCATCTGGTGCTATAAATAGGAGACAGCATATGGGGTGATCATTCAATTCTTACATCCCCTATCCACTCCCTCTCTCCCTCTCTTACAACTCTAGGTTTTAGGACAAGGCTTGTTCTTTTAAGACAAGCCTAATCCTAATAGCTATAAGAGTTTAAGAAGTCTAAAAAAAGATAGTTAAATCTAGTGGATGGTTCAAAAAGGTTCAGACTCAGGTCTGGAGGAAGATCTGATCGATTGGTGGCTGATTGAGTTCTAGGGGCTAGAACTCTTGAAGCAAGGTGAAGAAGGAGCACTTCCTTGGTTCAATTTTTATGTAGATCACCATTAGAGGAGGATACATAGATGCCTCATGAAAATTGGATTAGTATTACAGGTATTCTTTTGATCCAAATTTATTTTATTATCTTTGATTGATATAGTCAAGAGTTTCTGGGTATTAGGATTTTCAATGCATCGGGTGTTTTTAGTGAAAATTTTAAACACCTAATCCTTCCATTGTGCCATCAGAACCCAATAGTGGTATTAGAGCCTACCTTGAACTATATAATCAAAAATTAAATAACTTTTTTAATTATGATCAAGCATGGATTTTTTATTTGGTTCAAGTCGGCTCAAAGGTTGAATCTGATTGAACATCCAAACCCTAGTATGTCTTAGAGATATATTTTAAATATAAAATGTATGATACATGTATAAAATTTTCTTAGTAGCTTAGTACTCTAATTGAGGTTCATCATCAGGCCATTCGATCATAAGAGAAAGTAGGGTTTAGAGACCTTCTCTTCCTATTCAATAGGGTACTCTTATGGAATGTAAGGGTGATACTGTGATATCCCAAGAAGAACTGTGAAAAGAGTATTTTATATTCATGTTATTAGAACTTCATACATATGTGATATGCTTAAAATACTAGTTATAGTCATATTGTATGATTATATTTTTCATATCTTAGAGATATGACTGGATGCTATGTTTAGTTGTTATATTTTTTAAGATACAACTATATTTGTGCATCATTGTGATTGATTGATTTAAGATGTGCTTGAGATCATTAAAGCCCTCATAAAAATTATATTAAGTCATAGTATTGTGAACCAATAGCTGACCTATTTTTTTTTTGAATCGATTAATTAATTGATGTCTAAGGAGTGTTTCAAGTATGGTGGTTATTTAATTGGTTCCGTTGTTAGCCTGACTAATTTTTTTGGTGTCTAAAAAAAATAACGGGGGGACCCCCACCAATCTTAACACTTTTTTGGGCAATTGAATTAGTTCAAATCTTGAATGATGGTAGCTTAGTATTTTGAACACTACATATGCCTTCTTTTATGCCTAGTCAATATCCTATCAAAAACTATAGTAGGTTTGTTGTGATATCCACAAGGCTTGCTATGAGGATTGATGTGAGTTTATCTTGGTGCATATTAGATACTTTATGATATATTTTAGATATATTGCTTTATTATAATATCTACAAGAGCAGCATTTTTTTAGATATGACTATATGAAAATGAAAGATCTGACTTAACTACAAAATACTATAGTTTGTTGTGATATCCATAAGGCTATGAGTTTTTTTAGAGGCAAGATTTATGTTGAGAGTTACATGAGATGCAATTGGATAGGTTTTTCTACTTTTGAACTTATTGAGATTTGTTGTGATATCCACAAGACTTCAATGAGGGATTAGGATCTCAACCCTATTAAAAAATCAAATTAGGATTTCTCGTTTGCCATAGGAGAGGGCTGTGGTACCCGATAAAATAATGAAAGACATAACTAGTTTTTAAAAGTCCTCAATTAGTTATGCATGTTAAACTTGAGTGGTTTGCTTATACTATTGCTCTTTATTTATACAGATTTAAGTCTGTATTTTGGCTTCTTTATTTTCATCGCATAATACTACAGATAAAAATATGTTGATCGATCCAAACTATGTGGATGGATTGAGAAACTTGCAAGTTAGGTTCATATCGGAGAAGAACTCCAATATTCTAGATATTTCTGATCTTGGGATGGTCAGCAATAATAAGAAGGCAAAAGATGTCCATATGGATATTAGTAGTTTATTTTGTGGCAAGTTTGGACATTAGGAGTATAATTGCAAGAATAATCTTGCAAGTTTGAAGTAGGGTGCAAGTATAGTGCCAAAAGATGTGTATATAGTACAAACTTATTTTTTATTGAGTGGCTCAGACTCTGATACTTAGATATTAGATACTGCCTTTGGATCACATATTTATAATTCATTACAGCAACTACAGAATATCAAAGGTCTGAAAAGAGGTGATCTCGAGCTTTATAGTGTAAGTGGAGAGTCCATTAGCGCAAAGACTGTGGAAATCTGTATGCTTGATTTACCTTCAGATAAAACTTTAGTATTAAAAGACTATTATTATATGCCAAAGGTCATTAAAAATATTATTCCTATATCTTTGTTATAAAAATTAAGTTATGAAATAAGGCTAATAAGAAATGGATGCTCTATTTTTTTTTCTAATAAATTTTATGGTAGTGGATATATTGATAACAATCTTTTAATTCTTGCACTCAATAAAAATATTTTTCATATTGAAAGAAAAATGAAAAGAAAGAGAGAAGATGTGAATATCATATATCTCTGGCATTGTCGCCTTGGTCATATTAGTGAGTCAAGGATAAACAAGTTATACAAAGAGAAATTCTTTGACCCATATGATTATGAATCATTCGAAACTTGTGAATCTTGTCTCATGGGTAAGATGATCAAGACTTCATTTTCTGGACATAGAGAGAGAGCAAGTGAGTTGTTAGCCCTAGTACATATGGATGTATGTGGACCAATGACAACTCAGGCTAGAGGTGGATACTCCTATTTTATTACCTTTACAGATAATTTATCAAGGTTCAGATATGTGTATCTTATGAAACATAAATTCAAAGCTTTTGATTAGTTCAAGGACTATCAATGCATGGTTGAGAAACAAACTAAAAAAAGTATCAAGATTCTTCGATCTGATCGAGGAGGAGAATACTTATCTAGTGAATTTCTTGATCATCTCAAAAGTAAAGGTATTCTCTCTGAATGAACCCTTTGCAGCAAAAAAGAAAAATCATATTTTAATAGATATGGTGCGGTCCATGATGTGCTTCACTAATCTCTCAATATCTTTTTGGAGATATGCCCTAGAGACTATCGCATACATATTAAACAAAGTACCTTCAAAGTCTGTTGCAAGCACACCATATGAGATATGGAATGGAACGAAGCCTAATCTTAAACATCTAAAGATTTGGGACTATCCAGCTTATGTCAAAATTATTTTTGGACATAAGCTTAGTGCTAGATCAGATAAGTATAGGTTTATAAGGTATTCTAAGAAAACTAATAGATACTACTTCTACCACCTACTGAACAAAAGGTGTTTATTAGTAGGAACGCCACTTTCTTTGAAAATGAACTCATCCAAGAAGGAGGTAGTGGGAGGAATATTGAACTTACTGAAGTTCATGATCTACAAATCGATCCAAAAATATCAGTGGTTGGACCACAAGGAGATCCTAAATAAAAAGTACCTAAAGATGAGGTACATCCACAATACACACCTCCTCTCCGAAGATTAGATAGAGTGCGTCAAGCACCTCTGAGATATGGTTTTATCATTAAGAATGATAATTCGATTAATATCATTCATGATGATAATCCACTGACCTATTCGAAAGCTGTCATGAGTAGAGACTTAGACAGATGGCTGGAAGTCATAAAATTTGAGATGGACTCGATGTACACCAACCAAGTGTGGACCTTGGTTGGTGTACCTGAGGGTGTGACCCCAATAGGATGCAAGTGGGTCTTCAAAAAGAAGATCGGAGCAGATGGCCAAGTAGAAACCTACAAAGCTAGGTTGGTAGCAAAGGGTTTCAGACAAAAGCAAGGAATTGACTATAATGAAACCTTCTCACCAGTGGCTATGCTCAAGTCCATCAGAATTTTGCTTGCTATAGCAGCATACTATTATTATGAGATCTGGCAGATGGATGTCAAGACTGCATTCCTAAATGGTAATCTAGAGGAAGAAGTCTATATGATTCAGTCAGAGAAATTTATCTCAAGTGGGAGGGCAAATCAAGTATGCAAGCTAATGAGATTCATCTATAGATTGAAGCAGGCTTCGAAGAGTTGGTACATCCGATTTGATATAATAGTCAAAGAGTTTGATTTTATCAAAATAAGGATGAACCATGTGTGTATAAGAAGACAAGTAGGAGTGTTGTTGTCTTCTTGGTTCTGTTTGTCGATGACATACTGCTCATTGAAAATGATATCCTAATGATGCATTCGGTCAAGACTTGACTATCAAATAAGCTTTTCAAAAAAGACTTGGATGAAGCATCCTATATACTGGGTATAAAGATCTATAGAGATAAATCTAAAAGAATGTTAGGTTTATCCCAGTCACGGTACATAGATCTCACATTAAAGAGGTTTAATATGAAGGCTAGTAAGAGAGGTTACCTGCCTGCAAGTCATGGTGCACATCTCTCTAAGAAAATATATCTTAAGACACCAGAAGAGAGAAAGAGGATGAGTAAAATCTCTTATGCTTTGGCTATGGGATCAATTATGTATGCCATGCTATGTACCAAGCCTGATGTAGCTTATGCTTTGGGCATAGCTATCAAATTTCAAGCTGATACAAGGGAGGATCATTGGAAAGTGGATGATAGCAAGTCGCAAGGTATATATTTATCCTAAATGATGGGGCAATGAGTTGGAAGAGTTTCAAATAGCTGATAGTATTTTACTCAATTACTGAGGCAGAGTACATCGCTACTAGTGAAGCCATTAAGAAAGCTGTCTGGATGAAGAAATTTATTCTGAATTTAAGAGTCATTCCTAAGAATGAAGGATCGGTGTCACTCTATTGTAATAACACTAGAGCTATTCTTCAAGCAAAAGAATCTAGATCTCATTATAGATCCAAGCACATTCTCAGACGCTTCCATCTCGTTAGAGATAAGATATTGTCCTGGAGCGAGTAAACAGAAAGAACAATATAGCTGACCCATTCACTAAGGCCATACCACAGTAGCTAAATGATCGTCATCTTGATTGTATGAGATACAAAGGTGATTGGCTTTAGTGCAAGTAGGAGATTGAAAGAAGAGTGCCCTATAAGCCAATCGCAAGTGTGTTACGATAGGATTTTTCTTTATAATTTTTCAACTCATGTAATAACATTTATTATTTGAGACATTGATTCATCATATTAGCTACTTCTTATTATGCTAAGATTATGATGAATCCCAAAGATTAGAATAATAATTTTAGGAGACATGAATGGGTCATGCTAGTGAGACCTAAAATCTTAAAACCCTAATCTTAAATATTCCTAATCGTATGAATATTGAGTCAGGGATCAATGTTTCGGATAGACTGGCATATTCTATGTATGCTCGATGGAGAGGGTGGCAAATCTCACTAGCCACTTGTGTGAGATACTAATACAAGGATGTGGGTGCTCATTTAAGAAATGAGTCCACTGAATTGACTCAATGAAAGAGAACATCTTATAGAAGCCTTACTTGTATGTCAAAGATGGTTCTCTAAGTGGGAGTTGTGCAAGTGATCCTTAGATCTGAGATCACTATGAAATCTTATGCACATGAATCCATATTTTGGTTCATACTCAAGCATAACTTTAAGATATGTACGGGGTGTTTTGGATATGGTAGGAGTGTGTACAAAGGTTGTGAGTAGGTCAACATGAAATCAATCGCTCCTAGTAAGCGAAGATCACATCCTATGTATTCTCATTCGTAGTTGACTCAAGAAAAAATTTTTTGGCCAAAAGTAGGAAGGAGATTAGAAAGAGTTTTTAATGCTTCTTCATTAGAGTCATCATTGATTAATTGAGAATCGATATGAATATGTGTTTGAGTTTGACATGGTTTCATACTCATGAACATATTCAGCATGCTAGGATGATCGAAGGATTGTATTGCACGATCACTTGCCACTGAAGGGTATATTTGATATTTCTATCAAATTTTCATATTTTCTAGGTAGTTATGATATATTGCTAGATGTCAATCTTAATTTGTAAATTTTTTATCAAATTAAAAAGTTTAATTTGAACGCCAATTAGAAAGAGTTCTAATTATAAAAATCGGGTTAGCTCGATTGGACCTAAATCGGTTAGATTAAATTCTAATCAAATTAGATCAACTTGCATCCAGATCTACTACTAGCTAGATGTGAAACCCAATGGGTCACACACATATAGAAATTTGTGAAGGATTCTTTTTAAAAAGGTTGATAGGAATTTTGGATTTAATCAGGGTTTCGATAAGCATGCTAAGATGTGTGGAATCCCTAGCTCTTTTAGAGATCAATTTGGTCTCATGCCTTGCTCATTTGCTAGCCCAATTTAGTGGATATTTGGGTTAGGTCAAGCCACCTAGAAGCAGCCAAAAAAAGTCCAACTTAAGAAGGACTCTTGGTGCTAATATGCAGAATGCATGCCCACTTTATTTGTGGCATGGAGAAGGACTAAGAATCCTTTTATTTTGGGCCTCTATTTTTTATGGAAAGTAGATTAGATGATGAGACACCTAGTACATCTTTTGAAGTTTGAAAAATCTATCAGATTATGTGTGAAAAAAATTACTCGACACATTGCTGCATGCGCGATAGGTTTTTCTGGACGCACGAAGGGACGCAAAGACTCCTTCTGTTTAGGGAGTCTTAAGTAACTTTTTATCTGATAATTTTTGTGATAAGGATCTGTTTTAAGTTTTGATTGTGTGATAAAAATTTAAAAAATTATCAGATTAAGAAAGGTTGCTTTTCACACCATTTTCTGGGCGTGCGCGCACATGACAAGGAGAAGGTGCTCGCATGTCTCTTCGGTGAAGAGTCCTTCTCACATATGAACTCTTATCCAAATAATGTGTCATTTAGTGATGGCCTTCCTATTTGAATAAAGATTTATGTGACAAAACTTCATGCTAATCTGTTGTGTGAAGAGATGTGAAAAGCATCTCATTCTGGGCATGCACGTGTGAAAAGGTAGGAATCAACGTATCACCCCTTGAAGAGTTCTTCTGTTTAAGGACTCTCAGATAAGTGATACGAGGACTTGATATACCTTTCTAGATGAGACATGCCTTTTTTGTTAGTGCTCCATCTAGTGATATAAATAGGGGACAGTAGATAGGGTGATCATTCAATTCTTACATCCCCTATCCACTCCCTCTCTCCCTCTCTTACAACTCTAGATTTTAGGACAAGGCTTGTTCTTTTAAGACAAGCCTAATCCTAATAGCTATAAGGGTTTAAGAGGTCTAAAAAAAGGTGGTCAAGTCTAGTTGATGGTTAAAAAAAGTTCAGACTCAGGTCTAGAGGAAGATCTGATCGATTGATAGCTGGTTGAGTTCTAGGGGCTAGAATTCTTGAAACAAGGTGAAGAAGGACTTGGTTCATTTTTCATGTGGATCACTATTGGAGGGCGGACACTTGGATGCCTCATAAAAATTAGATTAGCATTATAGGTATTCTTCTGATCTAAATTTATTTTATTATACTTTGATTGATATAGTCAAGAGTTTTTGGGCATTAGGATTTTTGGTGCATCGAGTTTTTAATAAAAATTTTAAACATCTAATCCTTCCACTGTGCCACCGAAACCCAACAAGAAGAACCTAAATCTAAGAGATAGATGAGAGAAATATTTTTAGTTTCTTTTTTTTAATGATTGCAAACAAGTTTTGCATAAAAAAAAGAAAAAATTGCTAACTAAGTTCACCCTATATCCAGACAGCTCCTAATTATTCCAAGGTAACCTTCAAGCACTCCATATTCAAAGTTAACCAACTAAATTGGCCAGATAAATATAAGATTGATGGGAGGCTCTCCGTGCTTTCGCAAACGGTCCTAAATAAATAACCATCACTCTTCAAGACTGAGTCTCTGAATCACTTTTCTTAGACACCAATCGATTGATCTATTCCAAACTCGATCCAACTTTTAGGTTTTCTTATCGTAATGAGCTTGAATTCCTTAAGGGCTAATATCTAATTAATTTTAATTAGGGTTAGGTCAATGAAAAATGAAGGACTCTTATTTGTTAGCTAAAGAAGGATGATAAAATCTCTATCTTATCTTATGTTAAAGTTTATGCCCTTAAGACTGGTTATGAGAATGCAATGCAACAAACAAGATGTCCAAACAATTTTTTTTATTTTTATTTCTATTATCATTATATGGATTATAATTTTTTTTATATTAAAATAATCATGCCAATGATTTCCAGCAACTACGCCAAAATTTGATTGCTATCGCAAGCACCGAAGATAAAAATTTAATCTGATTCAACTATTATATAGAATAGGGTAAGAATTGTTAGATGTATATCTTAGAAGCCAATATGGCTCACATATTGTAATAAATTTAGGATATAATTTTATACTTAATACATTGATTTGATCAATAAAAGTATAAATTTCTTCTTCATTCAAGTGTGATGTATCCTTGAATCATCCATGGAATTAGTTTTGATACATATTCTCAAGATGTTGAGAATTAGAGACATATATTTAATTCCTAAATACTTTCGATCATAGGATCATCATGAAGATGGTGATCGATCTAAATAGATTGGTGCATAGATCGCTTCTTTTAGGATAGATGGGTCTTTAGTCTACAGTGTAGAGATACTGGATGATGAGTGTAGATAGTTGTTAGAGAACAACTAGTACTAAGCATGATCATATGAGAAATCATTTAAATTTCTACTCGATCATCAGTGATCATCTCGATATTATAGTTATGTGACTAATCTTTTGATCTGAGATAGCACTGCTGTTCATAGTGAGGCTGCTGGAGTTTGATTGACACATAAATATGGGTCTCAATAAGCTCTTATAGTGGATATTGATGATAGTTAGTCCTCTGTAGGAGTAGGGTGTGCATCAAAATAGGATCTATCAACTTTGGTAGAAAGGAGTAGACCTATGGGATTTGAGAAGCTAAGTTTGAGAATCTATGGCTACAGTAATATGATTGATGAAAAAGAGTTTCCATAAAAGTCACAACTGGACTTGAGCTAATCGAATCTATCATATGACTGATGTTGAGGTTTGACGATTTATCCATGACTTGTCATCAAGTCGGGACTCATGATAGAGGGATTGAATCATACATTAACTACATTTAGAGATTCATTTCAGTTCTACTGGATTACCACTACATACTGCTAGGTGTCACTGGTGGATTGTGAGAGTTTACTAGGGTTATTTTGGATCAACAATTCTTGATGAGTTATAGTGAAATTATTCTAATCCATTGAAAAGAGTTTCAATGATACTTTGATAGAGATCATTGTATATCTCACAATCAGATAGAATTGAACCTATGGGGTCACACAACAAAGGGACTAGATCTGAAATTAGCAATTGAGCTTATGAAGTATCAATTGGGTTTAGATAAACTCAATTAGGTTCAAGGTAACCTTGCTAGCACATGGTTTGACCTAATTTCTCTTTTCATTTAAATTTTTTATTTGATAAGATAATTTAAACTTAATTATTTGCTAATAATCTATATGAATTAGATTTATGAGACTTATTATTGGGTATCTAAAGTTTTGAATCATATGAATTTAGGATGCAAGTTTCTAATTAATTTTCTTGATAGTTTATTTTGGGCGCCATCTTGATTTGATCAAGTTGGGCGAGGGCCTCTTGATTTTATATGGGTCATCTCTTAGGTGTGTTTTGAGGTATGAAATAATGGGTACAAGAGCTCCAATTGTTGGCACCTAAAGGGTCTCTTAAAGTAAGTTGGATAACTTAAGTTATTAGGAAATCTAATGTAAGTAAGACTTGTATCATGAGATTGAATAAAATTTAATCCTCATACCTATTTAAAGGAACCTCCCCTAAGATCCCTAGAGCATCCAACTAGTATCCCCACACCACCTTTGGAGATCCCCATGCCCTCTCTTCCTCTCCCTTTCTCTTCTCTCCTTGGCATCCCACACGCCCCACACTTAGGCATCCTCCCTTTTCCTCCACGCCAAGGCACTTGGGCATTCCCTCCTCGTTGGTTTCCACCTACTGGTAGTAGCATAAATCAAAGAGAGAAAGATAAGAGAAGAGGAGAAGAAGAAGATCAAGGAAAGAGATCAAGTGTTGATTGTGATCCAGGCTTCGTTCAGATTCAGCAGGCTGAATTTTCTTAGAGAAAAAATTTTAATTTCTAGAGGACTGTTTCAAACTGATCCTGAGTGGATACCCATAGAGGCTGGATACTTATGCAGCTAGAAAAAAACTTCTTCTCTTCCAGATCCAAATTTGAAGAAAAAGATTGCGAAACAGGTATGTGAATTGATCACAATCTAAATTTCAGCATATGTCAATTTCAGCACATGAACTAGATCCTTATGATTTTATATTTTTATGCATACATAATTTAGATTAAAAATATTTTAATATTATATTTTACTATGGTATTTAGAAAATAAAATTTTAAAATACATATGCATGCTCCAAACCTCAAATTCCAATAGTAGTATCAGAGCCACGGGTTTTATATTGCTGAAATTATCATACATATTTTGGAAAGAGTTTCAAAATCTAATTTTTTTTGATACATGAGATGTATAGATGAATTTTAGAATTTAAAATTTAATTTTAAATTTAATTTTAAAATATATATTTGATATGTGAAAGCATGCATAGATCTGAATTTTGATCTACAAAGAGTTCTAGTTCATATGATACATAGATGCATACATGAAACCTGAAATTTTATATGATCTAAATTTTGATTCATATATGTGATATATAATTATATATTTAGATCATAAATTTACTTTTGATATAATCTATAATTAGTATATGAGATATATGATATGTTGTAGATCTAAATTTTATTTAGATCTAAATTTTACATGCATATACGTGATATATGTTTGTACGTTAAATCTGAAAATTATTTTTATGATTTAAAATTTACTTTCATATAAAAAATTTAGATCTAATATTTAATTTTAAAATCTAAAATTTATATTTGTGCATGAGGATTTTGGTTATAAAAAAATCATAAATTAGGTTATATAATAGGATTGCATCCAAGATTTTTGATTTGAGTCATATGGGTCTAACTCGATTAAGTAATTGATCGAATTGAGTCAAGTATTGATTAGACTCAGATCAATTAAGTTAAATAATCATACAATTATTGTTGATCAAATCATTTGAGTCCCATATGTAGAATCGATTAACCTAAAGACTTAATTTGGCTCGATGGTGTGAGCCTGATTCGCTTCAGCTAACTTGTTTGGATAATTGATCTATTGGTGTCTAAGGCAAATTAATGAGATGTGGTTATTTAATTAGTTCTGTTCGCTTACCTGATCAATTTATTGGTTTCTAAGGAAAGCAATGGAGAGACCCCCATCGATCTCGATTTAGCTGATCAATTTGGAAGATTGGGTTTTATATTGGGTTGCTTAGCGATTTGGTTTAGCTCAAACCAATTAGATCGATCATATGATGACTAATTAGATGAGACTTAAATCTAAATCTCCCCATAAATATTAAGCCCATAGGTCTTCCACCGTTATAGATGTGCAGACGTGCTACCGGTGTTGATTGTTCTCGATTGATCATAATGGTTCAGTTGCATCGGGAACAGGTAACCACTCTATTAGCAAAGAGTTGCTGCAAGGTAAGGATGGGGTTAGGCCCAATAACTGTTAGGTGAGAGACCCAATGACGGCCTTATACCTGAATATGAACAGTGGGTTGGGCTTAACTAAGAAATGTGGCCAATAACTGTTAGGTGAGCCCACATGACTTATAGACCAAATCACTATAACATGCTTAGTGAAGCATCTGGGTAAAGAGTTACCTATGCATCGATGTGCATGTTACCAATAACTGTTAGGTAAGGTGCATGTCATCAGTGGAACCACAGCACCCACTAGAAATCTTTTATCGCATTAAGATTTTCGTTTCTTTCTTGAAGAGTGGAGGGATCCAATAAATTAATGAGAGTCATTGTTTGCATCTTAAAGTCTCTAGAAGCAAATATAATCATTAAGTACAAAAGTCTAACTTGAATCTCTACTCTCACAGTTAAACAATGTCAACCTTAAACCCTCTAGCCCGCATCCTTGAAATCAATCATTTGACTGGTATCAATTATAAAGACTGGCTCAGAAATCTCAAGATTGTCCTGACATCTAAAAAATTAGGTCATGTACTCGATCAGAAACCCATAGTGTTACCAAACCATCCTACTGCTGAGCAAAGGATTGCTTTTTAGAAGTGGACAGATGAAGACAGTCGGATTAAGTGTTATATGTTGGTGTCTATGTCAAACGAGTTGTAAAGCTAGCATGAGCATATGCCTACTATCAGAGCTATGATAACTCACCTGCAAGAGTTATATGGTGAGCAAAGCCACACAGCATGCTTCGAGGTATCCAAAAGACTCTTCAATCTGAAGATGCATGAAAGACAATCAATCTATGAGCACTATATAATAGTGATCAAGGATATTGAAGAGCTTGGGAAGCTCAGAATAGAAATACAAAAGGAATTACAGATGGATCTGATCTTTCAATCTCTTACAAGTTTATATAGTCAATTTATTATAAATTTTCATATGAACAAGCTCGATTGCACTATACCCGAACTGGTCAACATGTTGGTCACTATGAAAGGAACCTTAAAGAGTTCAAGGGGCACTGTCCTCACTGTAGAGTGGACTTCTTTCAAGAAAAAGTCTACTGGAAAGAAGAAGGCAAAATTCGTTAAGAAGCAGAAAAAAAAAATAGGACAAAGAAGAAAGTTCTTAGCAAGACCGAAGTAAAAAAAAATGTTTCCACTGCCATGCTGAAGGCCACTAGAGGAGGAACTGTCCAAAATACCTGAAAATTTTAAAGATCAAAAAGGGTGATAAATCTTCTGAAGGTATGCTTGTAATTGAATCTAACCTTATGGTTTCTTCTACTTCTAGTTGGATATTAGACTTTGACTCGAGTGCTCATATATGTATCTCAATGCAGGGTCTGATAGAAAGTAGGAGGTTGAGGGAAGATGACATGATCCTTCGGATCGGCAATAGAGCAAAGATTGCTGTAGAAATTGTTGGCACTTACCCTTTTCGATTACCGTCTGATGTTAGATTAGATTTAAAGGACTATTACTATGATCCTGTAGCTAGTTGAAATTTGATTTTCATGTATGTTCTAGCACAGGAAGGTTTTGAAATTAGTTTCAATAAAGATTTTTATTTCATTTATTTATGAAATAAATTGGTTGCATGAGGTCTTTTAATTGACAGTCTTTATCACTTGCATGTTGATGCGAATGTGAACCTAAACGAGTAAATAGTGGGTGTCGTAGGCCAAAAGAGATCTAAAGATGAAATTAACCAGAAGTGCTTATGGCACCATAGACTAGGCCATATTGGAGAGGGCAAGATAAACAGACTGAAAAAGGATGGGATCCTTGGCTCTCTTAATCTAGAGTCGTATCTAGCTTACGAATCTTATCTTCAAAAAAAAATGATCAAGTTACCCTTTGTAGGACATGGGGAGAGGGCCACTGAGTTACATATCCTGGTATATATTGACGTATATGGGCTATTTGATATGTAGGCCAGGGGTGGTTATGCCTACTTCATTACTTTTATCGATGATCTATCTAGGTATGGGTATGTGTATCTGATGAAACACAAGTCTGAGACCTTTGAAATGTTCAAGAAATTCAGACATAAAGTAGAAAAGCAAACAGATAAATCTGTTAAGATTCTTTGATCTGATCGAGGAGGTAAATACCTTAGTCAGAAATTTTTAAGATATCTTAAGGACAACGATATAGTCTCTCAATGGATGCCTCCTGAAATATCTCAGCTTAATGGGGTATCTGAAAGGAAGAACAGGACCCTATTAGATATGGTCAGGTCCATGATGAGCTTCACTAATCTATCCTTATATCTTTGGGGACATACCTTGTGAACCACAATGCACCTGTTGAATAGGATTCCATCAAAGTCCATTCTTACCATATCGTATGAGATATGGTTCAGTAAGAAGTCGAGTCTAGGTTATCTTAAGACTTGAAGATATCCGACCTATATCAAGAGATAGATGGCGGATAAATTAGAGGATAGATCTATTATAGCTTGCTTTATAGGGTATCCTAAAAAATTCATGGTATACTACTTCTACTTTCCACAAGACCATAATGTGATTGTGAGTTGAAATGCCATATTTCTAGAAAAATAGTTTATCCAGGATAATAGCAGTGGGAGGTTAGTTGAGCTCGAAGAGAAGGTCTCTGAAGAGTCAAGAGCTATAAATCCTCAAGAACCTGTTATCCATGAGCTAGTAGTAGATGTTCCTCAACCACCTCATAAATCTAGTAGAATCTCCTGACCTCTTGAGAGATACATGGGTATGCTTACAGAGGAAGTAAAAAAAATATTCTTTATAAAAGATAGGGGTCATGGTGATGATCCTAATGAAGGAGGAAAATCGCTTTTCCTCGTAGGATCTTTCAGATTTCACCAAATCTGGAGTGGAATAAATTTAATTTTTTTTTATTCTATATATATTTTAGATATAAATCTCTAGATCTAATCTTATTATCTGATATTTTAAATCTAAAATTAAATCTAAAACTATAATGAAAGAGAAAATACCTCAAGGATAATCTGATTACCTTGTAGATGATCTCTGCATAGCCTGAGGTTTTGATGTAGCCACACAAGCACCTGGCCTCTACCGATATCCACTTGGATAGGACTTGAAATGTCTTCTCCTCACAAATCTATGCTCCAAAAATTAGATCTAAATCTGATTAGGAAGATCTACAAAAGTCTTCCTGAAATTGGAGCAGCAGCCTGTCGAAGAAGTCCTGCAGCCTTCTGTTCCAGGCGTCACCACGCCTTGGATCTTTGCCAGATGGATGTCGAACTCTTTAGACATGAAGAAGGGAGGAAGGAGAGTAGGGAGGATATGGAGAAAAAGAGAGAGGGTGGCAGCTATTGGGTTTTCTGTATAAAATAACTTCTACCTCGAAACCCTAGGCACAGCAGGGTTTATATAGACCCTGTATGCTGTGCAGTGCCACATCATTCAACCAATCAAAAAATTTCAATAAATTCTGGAAAACTTTTTATTGGTAGAGTGATGTCATTTGATCATATCAAATAAGAACCCCATCTTATCTTCAAAAGATGGCACCAACATTGGATAAGCACAAATAGAGGTGGCACCCAAGAGTTTAAATTGATCAAGACTCTCTAATCCTTATCCACTTGGGGCGCCTAATTTAATCCAATTGGGCTCACACCATAATCTGATTATGGCACCCAATTTGATGTGGCTTGGCTTGTGGACACTCCACAAAAATCCTCCAATGAGCCCTCTTCAGTTTAAGACCCATATGTCAACTTTTGACAGATATCCTAAAATGAAATTGGCAGGTGCTAGGAATTAGCAGGTGTTGTCTTAAATTTATCTCACGAATTAAGACAAGCCTTTTCTGAGCTGGACAAGCTTTATTTAGACTGAGAGAAACCTTCTTAAGATTCTTTGGATGAGTCAAATCATATTTGGCTCAGTAGAGACAGAAAAGATTACACGAGAAGAAAGTTAGGCTCAATCGTGTACTAGCATGATTTCTTTGAACCTAATTGGATCTTATCCAAATCAGTTGGGTTAGCCCAATTGATGACATCCAGATCCTAACCCTTATTTGTATGACTCAGTTAGGTTCAATTCTGTATGATAATGAGACATATTGTGATCTCATCATCGATATCATCGAAACTCCTTTAAATAGACCAGAACTCTTCTGATTCAGACAATTAGAATGATCGATCATCAATATCATTCTAATTGCTCCCAAAATCTACCAGTGACACCTAGTAGTATGTGGTAGCAACCTATTAGAACTGAAGATGAACCTTTTGGTATAGCTACCTGTGTGATTGAGTTCCTCTATCATGAGTCCCGACTGAATTAGGATTAAGGTGAACTCGTCAAACCCAACATCAGTCATATGAGTTAATCGATCGATCCGAGTTCGATGTGAAACCTTAATGAAAAATTTTTTTTCATTATTTCACTCTGCCATGGCCATGAGCTTAAGAACTCGGTCTTTCAATTATCATAGGACTACTCCTCTCATCTATCGAGGTTGATAGATCCCATCTTCGTGAGACCTAGTTCCTACAATGAATATGCTACAGCCAACATACACCTCAGGGTTCCGAATGGCTAGGAAATCAAGTTATGGTATAGTCAAACTATAACACACTCAAAATGAACTGTCGATGTACCTCAGATCAAAAAACTAGATACACAACTGCAGCATCGAGCTAGTCATTGACAAGAAGGTAGACTTCCTTATGACTGCTCGAAGTGGTCACGCTCAGTACTCTCATTCTCAATGAATATCTGTACTCTCGCTCTGGTGTCTCCACACCATAGACTCAAGATACATCTATCTTAAGAAAATGATCGTACACCAACCTTCCAGATTGATCACCATCCTTGTGATGATCCTATGGTTAGGAGCTGTTTATGAGTTAGTTATGTAAATTCATGCCTTAAATTTTCAACTCTTGAAAATATGAATTTACATTCCTACTAACTCAAAGGATGTATCACAGACACAATATACACAATGTGATAGAAGAATAACCCTTTTATTTATTTATAATCAAAATTATAAATTTGTCCTTAGATCTGTACAAGAATGTGCCAGTCGATTTGGCATCTAGGGCACACATCTAACAAACTCCCACTTGACCTAATGCCAATTAGCTACATATCTAAGTCCCATCTTCTCAAGATGGGCTTCGATCTTCTACTGGCCTAATGGCTTTATCAGTGGGTCTGCCACATTGTCTATGGAGTCGACTCTCTTGACCTCGACATAACCTTTTTTGAGGTAATCACGGATCAGATGGAATCGCCGCTTGATATGCTTGGACTTCTGGTGAGACCTTGGCTCCTTAGCTAGGGCTATGGCACCATTATTATCGCAGTAAAGAGGTATGGCATCCGATGACATCACTCCAAACTCTGCGGCAAACTTCTTGTACCAGAATACCTCCTTCACAGCTTTCGATGCAGCAATATACTCTGCCTCCATAGTGGAATCAGCAATCACCGTCTGCTTGAAACTCTTCCAGCTGACTACACCACCATTGCAAATGAATAAACTCTCAGATGTCGACTTTCGATCATCTATATCAGACATAAAGTCTGAATCTATATATCCCTGAATCTGGAGTTCTCCATTCTCAAAAACTAGAAACATATCCTTAGTCCTTCTCAAGTACTTAAGGATACATTTCACAGAAGTCCAGTGCTCTTCGCTTGGATACGACTAATATCTGCTTGTGACACTCACAGCATGGGCTATATCAGGTCGTGTACATAGCATGGCATACATGAGGCTCTCTATTGCCGAAGCATAAGGGATCTTGCTCATGCATTCAATCTCCTCAGGTGTGCTAGGGCACATCTTCTTGGAGAGATGAATGCCATATCTAAAAGGTACTAAATCTCTTTTGGAGTTTTTCATGCTAAACCTTTTTAGCACCTCCTCTATGTACATCTTCTGTGAAAGTCCTAGCATCCTATTTGGTCTATCTCTATAAACCTTAATACCCAGTATAAAGGATGCCTCTCCTAGATCTTTCATAGAGAACTCCTTAGACAACCATACTTTGACTGAGGTCAACATGAGAATGTCATTCTCAATTAGGAGGATGTCATCTACGTACAATACGAGGATGATAACTGCACTCCCACTGACCTTTTTGAACACACATGATTTCTCCTCGTTCTTGATGAAATCAAATATTTTGATGACATCATTGAAATGAGTATTCCAACTTCGAGATGCTTGTTTAAGTCCATAAATGGATCTTTGCAGCTTGCAGATCCTGTGATCATCATCACTAGATGTGAAACCAAGCAGCTGTTCCATATAGATATCTTCCTCAAGATATCCATTTAAGAACACCATTTTCACATCCATCTATCATATTTCATAATTGAAATAGGTTGCAACAGCAAGCAATGTATGGATAGATTTTAGCATGGCTACGGACGAGAAGGTATCCTGATAGTCAATGCCTTCATGCTGACTATAACCTTTTGCTATGAGCCTAGCCTTGAATGTCTCCACATTTCCATCTGCACCTATCTTTCTCTTGAAGATCCATTTACACCCAATAGGTACAATACCTTCAGGTGGATCTACCAAGGTCCAGACTTGGTTTGAGTGCATCGAGTCAATTTCTGATCTTATTGCCTCTAACCATTTCTTGGAGTCGATATCTGATATCACCTCGTCATAGGTCTTGGGATCATCACCATGAACCCCATTTCTCATGAGGAACATTTTCTCTACATCCTCTTGTATGGTACCTAAGTACCTTTCAGGAGGATGAAAAATACTAATCGATCTACGAGGTGGAAGAGGTTGTATTAGGACTAATTCTGATTGATTTGGTTCCTCAGGTTCTTTAGCTCGTTGCTCTTGGGAGATATTCTCCTTGAGCTTAATTATTCTTCTGATGCCACCATCTTGAATAAACTATTTTTCAAAAAAAATAGCATTTCGACTCACAATCACATTGTGGTCTTCCGAAATATAAAAATAGTATCCTAATGACTCCTTAGGATATCCTATAAATCGAGCTCTAAAAGACCTGAACTCTAACTTGTCCGCCTGTTGTCTCTTGACATGAGCCGGACAACCCCAAATTCTGAGATGATTCATACTTGGCTTCATACCATGCCATATCTCATATGGTGTGGTAGGAACGATTTTAGAGAGAATCCTATTCAATACATAAATTGCTGTCATGAGACAATATCCCCAAAAAAATTCGGAGAGGTCCGTGAAGCTCATCATGGAACAGACCATATCTAATAGGATCCGATTTCTTCATTCTGAAACCCCATTGAGTTGAGGTGTTTCAGGTGGAGTCCATTGAGAGACTATACCATTGTCCTTAAGATAGTCTAGGAACTCCCGACTAAGGTATTCACCTCCTCGATCTGATTGAAAAACCTTAATGGGCTTTCCTGTTTGTTTTCTACCTCATGTCTGAATTCTTTGAACCTTTCAAAAGCTTCAGACTTATGTTTCATTAGAAACACATACCCATACCTAGATATATCATCGGTAAAGATAATGAAGTAGACGTAGTTGCCTCTAACCAGCACATCAAATAAGTCACACACATCCGTATGTACTAGGGCAAGTAGGTCTGTGGCCCGTTCCCCATGTCCCACAAAAGAAAGCTTGATCATTTTGCCTTGAAGGCATGATTCACAAACTGGATATGACTCGAAAGTCAACGGACTCAATAGCCCAGATTTCTCCAATTTGTTAATCCTGTCTTTCGCTATATGACCTAGCCTTAGGTGCCACAGATACTTATCATTTAGACTATCTCTAGACCTTTTAATTCCTATGACATTCATATTTTGCTCAATATTAAATACAGATACATCAATATGTAGCTGATAGAGACCGTTAATAAGAAAACCATCTGCAACTTTATTATTTTTATAAAAAATATTACCATGGTCCTTATGAAAGCTAATCACATAGCCTTCTTGTGCTAAACATGAAACAGAAATCAAATTCCTGCTTGCTGCAGGCACATAATAATAATCTCTAAGAAATAAATCTAATCCTAATGGTAATCGTAGAGAGTAGGTTTCCACGACCACAGCAGTAACTCTTGCTCTATTTTCGATGCATAGGATCATCTCTCCATCCCTCAGCCTCCTGCTCTCCTCAAGACCCTGCATAGAAGTGTACAAATGAACACTAGAACCAAAGTCAAGCATCCAACTGGATGCAGAAGAAACCGTAGGATTAGACTCTAAAATGAGCATACCTCCAGAAGGACCATCCTTCTTGTTCTTCAGAGTGGCCAGGTACTGAGGACAGTTCTACTTCCAATGACTGTCTGATTGGTAGTGGAAACACTTTCCCTTATCAGCAGCCTTCTTCTTTAGTTCTGTCTTCTTCTTCTTGCCATCCACCTTCTGCTTCTTCGCAGACTTCTTTTTCTTTTTAAAAGACTTTTTTTTGGAAGAAGTCCACTCCACACTAAGAACTGAGCCTTTTGAACCCTTCATAGAAAGCTCAGCCGTAACCAGCATGTTCATTAACTCGATCAAGGTACACTACATCTTATGCATATAAAACTTCATGATGAACTGACCATATGCATCGGACAAAGACTGAAGGATCACATCAATCTGAAAATTCTTGTCTAAGATGATACCGAGCTTCTCAAGATCCTTAATCATTGTCAAACAATGATCTTGGACTGACTGCCCATCACGCATCTTGATCTTAAAAAGTCTTTGACATACTTGATACTTGGCCGTGCAACTCTGTTCACCAAACAACTCTTGCAGGTGAGCCAACATTTGACAGGTAGTCAAAATATTCTCATGTTGGCGCTGCAAGTCATCAGACATTGCATCCAACATGTAGTACCTTGCTTTGTTATCATCATCAATCCACTTTTCCAGAGATGCTCTCTGTTTAGCAGTCGGACGTGCTGGCAGGGCAGGTGGGTCCTGATCCAAAACATGAGTCAATTTTTTCTAATCCAGAATAATTCTGTAGTTTCTCAATCAGTCTTTAAAATTGGGTCCAGTCAATTTGTGGGTGTCTAATATTTTGGTCAGGGAGTTTGAGGCAGACATATTTTCTGTAGAGAGTCAAAAGTTTCTAGTTAGATTTTGTAATCAGACTTAATCAATTTATTTAAAAGTTTTATTTTTAAATAAATTAGGCTTCCACTATTTTCTCAGATCCCTACACTCCGTGGTAGAGATATGAAAATCTCCATAATCAGTGATTTTTAGTGGATGGTACGGTCTCACCGACTAGCTCACCATCTCACTTAATAGTTATTGGTGATGGGTCAACCGATGAGTGGACAACTCTTGTCCAATGATTCTCTAATCATGGTGCATCCAAAACTTGGTCTCTAATTCATAAAGCTCACCATGCCCGGGATATTGCTCCAATCTTTAGTTAAGTCAGACCCACCATTTGCATGAACTAGATTCCTGATTGGATCCCTCACCGTATCTGGAATATTGAGCCCAACCCATCCTCTAATTCATAGCATCCAATGCCTAATGGACATGGTTGTATCTTTCCGGTGCAACTAAGCCACTGTAACCAGTCGAGAACAATCAACCCTGAGAAGGGCCCGCACATCCACAATGGTGGAAGACCTAGACTTAATATTTTCTTAGGAAGATTTGATTTAAGTCTCATTAAACTTGACTTGACAAAGTCATAATAATTATGACTAACCTAGTGGCATGGGTTAGCTCGAATTGTTAGCCACCTCTAATCAGAACTGAGTCGACACATATGGCCAGGTAAGTGAGACCGGTGGGAGGGATATGCCATTACTCAATAAGAATGCATTCGAGTCGAGTAGCTCTCAATTAAAAACCAGTCGATCGCATCTGCCCAACTTAACTTAGACACCAAATTGTCGAACCAGAACTAATTGGGTTAGCCTACAATGCAGGCTCTAACCACTGAGCCAAATTAGGTCTTAACTTGATCGAGTCACATCTAAATGTGATTCGACCTTGACCCAGACTTAATCCTATTAGGCTGGTCAATTATTAGCTTTCATGATCCCACCTAACCAACTCTTGATTCGATTTGATCAACCGCTAGACCTAATTGAGCTACCCAAGCCCGAACCCAATTTTATGAAAATATCTTAGATCTGAAATTTTTAATTTTAGACCTAACTTAATTTCATAAGCTTAATTCATTAATTAAGTTTGGTTTCATAAACAAAGCATGTAAAATAAATCCTAGGATTTTAGGATCTAGGGTTTTGCAGAAAAGTAAGTTTTGATTTCTGATTAAGGATGAACGCACGACACCCCTACACGTCATATGAACACCCTATTGAATGGAAAGAGAGAGTCTTAAAATTCTACTTTATTCTTATGATCGAATGGCCATGAGAAACACCTTAATCAGAAATATAAATTTAACTACAAAACAAGTTAGATCTAAATTAACATATCACATATACAATTTAAGATCTAACTAATACATGCTTTGCATACATCTCATATATCAAAAATCAATCTAATTAATATGCTTTCAGATCTGATACATCACATGTAATATCTAAAAAATAAGATTTAAATTAAACAATTGAAAATTTAATCTATTCTAGATAAGTTACTAGAACAATTCTACAACTAGTCTAGGCATGCAGCAGATCAATTTTATGAAAACTAAAATTTTATTTTTTATTTTTTGATCTGATTATAATACTTATAATATCAAAAAAATAAAGAATAAATTAGATTTAATTTATATTTTAATCTCATTAAAACATAAGACTTAAGACTATTCATGGATTCAACTAATCCTAGTCTAGTCATGCATCTTATGCATGTTAGATCTTCTTAGATTTAATTTTTAAATATTTTGATTTTAGATCCTATCACATCTGATGTGACATCTGAAATCTTTAATATCAAATAAATAAAAATTAAAATTAGATCTAAATTAGCTCTAAAATAGAGCCAATAACTTGGCTCTGATACCAGTTGAAGGAGGAAAATCATTTTTCCTCATAGGATCTTTCAGATTTCACCAAATCTGGAGCAGAATAAATTTAAATTTTTTTTATTCTACATGTATTTTAGATCTAAATATCTAGATCTAATCTTATTATCTGATATTTTAAATTTAAAATTAAATCTAAAACTATGATAAAAGAGAAAATACCTCAAGGTAATCTGATTACCCTGTAGATGATCTCTGCACAGCTGAGGTTCTGATATAGCCACACAAGTGCCTGACCTCTACCAATATCCACTTAGGTAAGATCTAGAATATCTTCTCCTCATAAATCTATGCTCCAAAAATTAGATCTAAATCTGATTAGGAAGATCTTCAAAAGTCTTTCTGAAGTTGGAGCAGCAGCCTGTCGAAGAAGTCCTGTAGCCTTCTGTTCCAGGCATCACCACACCTTAGATCTTTGTCAATGGATGTACAACTCTTTGAACATGAAGAGGGGAGGAAGGAGAGAAGGGAGGATATGGAGAAGAGGGAGGGGGTGGCAGATATTGGGTTTTGTGCATAAAACAATTTCTACCTTGAAACCTTAGGCGCAGCAGGGTTTATATAGACCCATATGCTGCGCAGTGCCACATCATTCAACCAATCAAAAAATTCCAATAAATTTTAGAAAAATTTTATTGTAGAGTGATGTCATCTAATCATATCAGATAAGAATCCCACCTTATCTCCAAAAGATGGTGCCAACATTGGATAAGCACAAATAGAGGTGGCGCCCAAGAGTTTAAATTGATCAAGACTCTCTAATCCTTATCCACTTGGGGCGCCCAATTTAATCCAATTGGGCTCACACCATAATCTGATTATGGCACTCAATTTGATGTGGCTTGACATGTGGATACTCTACAAACATCCTTCAATGAGCCCTCTTAGTTTAAGACCCATATGTCAACTTTTGATAGATGTCTTAAAATAAAATTTGCAGGTGCTAGGAATTAGCAGGTGTTGTCTTAAATTCATCTCATGAATTAAGACAAGCTTTTCTGAGCTGGACAATCTTCATTTAGACTGAGAGAAACCTTCCTAAGTTCTCTAGATAAGTCAAATCATATTTGACTCAGTAAAGACAGAAAAGATTACACGAGAAGAAAGTTAGGCTCAATCGTGTGCTAGTACGATTTCTTGAACCTAATTGGATCTTATCCAAATTAATTGGGTTAGCCCAATTGATGACATCCAGACCTAATCCTTATTTGTGTGACCAGTTAGGTTCAATTCTGTATGGTAATGAGACATGTCATGATCTCATCATCGACATCATCGAAACTCCTTTCGATGGACCAGAACTCTTCTGATTCAGACAATTAGAATGATCGATCATCAATATCATTCTAATTGCTCCCAAAATCCATCAGTGATATCTAGTAGTATGTGGTGGCAATCCATCAGAACTGAGGATGAATCTCTCGATGTAGCTACCTGTGTGATTGAGTTCCTCTATCATGAGTCCTGACTGAATTAGGATTAAGGTGAACTCATCAAACCCAACATCAGTCATATGAGTTAATCGATCGATCCGAGTCCGATGTGAAACCTTAATGAAAAATCTTTTCCATTATTTCACTCTGCCATGGCCATGGGCTTAAGGACTTGATCTTTCAATTATCATAGGACTACTCTCTCATCTATCAGGTTGATAGATCCATCTTGGTGAGACCTAGTTCTACAATGAATATGCTACACCAACATACACCTCAGGATTCGAATGGCTAGGAGATCGAGTTATAGTATAGTCAAACTATAACACACTCAAGGTAACTATCGATGCACCTCAGGTCAAAGAACTAGACACACAACTGCA